>NC_139653.1:4139400-4409400 GCF_951799395.1 Argentina silus | reverse complement strand
ATTAGTCAGGTTACACATTGTAAAGTTGAAATGACGTGTCAAGCTTAAAATATGAAAAATGGATACATTTTTAAATGTCCCCATTCAGATCAAATGGCCATAGGAATGAATAGGATTTCAGACAAAATGGCGTACAGCGCAAGAAGTATAAATCTTATGAAACAATACGGGTGTCATGAATAGCATACGTCACTCCCAATACAATTTCTGTAATAAATATACACTCTTTTTTTTTTTTAAAAACACATTCGAAAAAAGTTCTCTTCCTATCAAGCTACACTATTACTAGCATTGAAATGCCTACGAAGTTAGTGTTAGCATAATTACTCATCGTTGCTAGCTACCGCACCAGCTAAGGCGACTGCATCAGGTAGCCTAGCAACAACAGTCATGCATTTCAGAATCAGAATCAGAATCAGAATTATTTTATTTGGCCAAGTATATTTGCACAACAAATTGACTTGGTGAGGTTAGTGCATGGGGCATAGAAAACAACTGCAAATATTGACAAAAAATTATAAAATAGCAAAATATTAACAAAATAGAATTAGAAATGTACAAATTTACAAAATAGAACAATAAAACAATGCATTTTGTAGGCTGTGCGAGCTAAGTGGCAATGAGGCAAGAGGCTGTGAAATGGGTATGGGGCATGTACACTATGAATTAGAATAATTGTAAATAGTTATAAATTACACTGTCAGTGCATTGTGTGTGTGTGTGTGTGTCTGTGTGTGTGTGTGTGTGTGTGTGTGTGTGTGTGTGTGTGTGTGTGTGTGTGTGACTGGGTGGGGGTGGGTGGGGGTGGAAGTCCCAGAGTCAGTGAGAGGCAGGGAGCTTGTTTGTGAGCCCCACTGCCATGGGCAAGAAACTGTTCAGGTGGTGCGAGGACCACAGACTGCGCGAGGACCTTTTGCCGGATGGAAATCTATGAAGAGGTGGGGACCAGGATGGGAAGGATCAGCTATGATCTTTCCTGCTTTCTTACTGGTCCTGGAGTGGAACAGGTCCAGGAGAGATGGCAGGTAGCAGCCTTCTTGGCTGACCAAATAGTCCGCTGCAGTCTGCCTTTGTCCTTGGCAATGGAGGCAGTGAACCAGATGGTGATTGATTGGGTGAGGATGGACTCAATGATGACCGTGTAGAACTCGACCATCACTTTCTGTGGCATGTTGAATTTCTTCAGCTGCCAAAGGAAGAACATCCTCTGCTGGGCCTTCATGATGGTGGAGGTGGTCCTGAGGTCCTGTGAAATTATTGTCCCCAGGAAACTGACTCCACAGTATTAACTGGGAAGTCACACATGAGGGGGGTGTTTGGGGCTGGGATTCTCCTGAAGTTTACTACCATCTCTACAGTTTTTAGGGCGTTCAGCTCCAAGTTGTTCTGGCTGCACCAGGAAGCTAGGCTGTCAACTTCCTCACTGTAGGCAGACTCATCCCCATTGGAGATTAATCCAATGAGGGTTGTGTCATCGGCGAAATTCAGGAGTTTGGCAGAAGGGTGGCTAGAGATGCAGCTGTCGGTGTAGAGGGAGAAGAGTAGAGGAGAGAGCAAACAGCCTTGTGGGTTTCCAGTGCTGATGGTCCGGGGGTCAGAGACAAGCTAGCCCAGCCGCACGTGCTGCTACCTGTCTGTCAGGAAGTCAGTGATCCACCTGCAGGTGGGCTCAGGCACACTCAGCTGGGATAGCTTGTCCTGGAGGAGAGCTGGGGTGATGGTGTTGAATGCAGAGCTGAAGTCCACAACCAGGACCCTGGCATAGGTGCCGGGGGAGTCTAGGTGCTGGAGGATGAATTGGAGTCCCATGTTGACTGCGTCATCTACAGAGCTGTTGGCTCTGTCGGCGAACTGCAGTGGGTCGAGGAGGGGGTTGCTGATGGCCTTGAGGTGGGTGAGCACGAGGCGCTCAAAGGTCTTCATTACCATAGAGGTCATGGCGACTGGTTTGTAATCATTAAGGTCTGTGATCCTCTGCTTTTTGGGACGTGGGATGATGGCGGATGTTTTGAAGCAGGCAGGTACTATGCATTCGACCAGTGAGGTGTTAAAGATGTCCGTAGACACTGGAGACAGCTGGTCTGCACAGTGCTTCAGTGTGGCGGGGGAGACAGCGTCTGGTCCAGCTGCCTTGCGGGGGTTCTGCCTCTTTAGCAGTTTGTTGACGTCTTTCTCCTGGATGGAGAGAGGTGTGATGGGGAGGGGTCTGTCTGGCTCCATTGTGTAGGGGGGGGGGGGGGGGGGTAGTGTCTCTGTCCAGGCAGGGAAGAAGAGGTGTGATAGCTGTGGAGGGGGTTGGTTGTGTGGGTCAGAGTCAGGACTGTTCCATTGTCGAATCTACAGTAGAAGTCATTAAGGTCGTTTGCAAGTCAGAGGTCATCCATAGAGTGGGGGGATTCAGTTTTGCAGCCTATGATCTCTCTAGAAGGCCTTTCCAGACTGAAGAGGAGTCATTGGCTGCAAATTGTTCTTTCTTTGAGTACTGTCGTCTGGCCTCCTTAATCTCCTTGCCAAATGTGTACTTAGCCAGTCTAAACCTTTCCTTGTCTCCACTCCTGAAAGCCCTCTCCTTCTCCAAATGAAGCTGTTTGAGTCTTGCTGTGAAGCAGGGCTTGTCATTGTTGTAACTCACCCTGGTGCGTGTTGCAATACATATGTCCTCACAGAAGCTGATGTATGACATCACAGACTCTGTGTATTTGTCCAGGCTGTTGGAAGCAGTCTTAAAAATGTCCCAGTCTGTGGTATTTAGGCAGTCACGCAGCTCCTCTACTGCTTCTCTGCTTCTCCAATTCTTGGATCTCCTGTATGCCGGGATCAGATGAATAAGAGTGTGGTCAGATAGTCACAGAGCCACGCGGGGAACTGCATGATAACCTCTGCTGATGGTGCTGTAACAATGATCAAAAATCTTCTCCTCCCTGGTCGGGCATTTGATTTACTGTATATATTTAGGGAGTTTGTGAGTTAAGTTGCCCTTGTTAAAGTCCCCAAGGACAATAACTGGGGAATACGTATTCTCTCTCCACTCCTAATATTTGGTTGGCGAGTTGATGTTGAGCCACTTTCACATCAGCTTACGGAGGGATGTAAATGCCTGCCAATATATAAGAAGTGAATGCACATGGAGAGTAAAACGGTCTGCAGGTGATGGAAAATTATTCCAAGTCAGGAGAACAAGTTTGCAAAATCACTTTCACATCGTTGCACCAGCTTTGCTTTATATAGAAACAGATCCCTCTACCTTTCGTTTTGTGTGAATGTATCGGGTCGCGATCCACACGCAACAGCTGGAAGGCGGGCAGCGGCATAGCGGACTCTGGTGTAGATTCAATCAGCCACGATTCTGTGAAACACAAAACAGAAGAGAGAGAAAAGTCTATATTTGTCCTGATAAGAAGACGCAATTTTTCGGTATTTAGCCTTAGATGGAGTTTACCACCCGCTTTGGGCTGCATTCCCAAACAACCCGACTCCGATAAGACCGGACCCCGGCGTGACGAGGGCTGTTACCGGCCTCACACCGTCCACGGGCAGAGCCTTGGTCAGAAGGACTCAGGCCCCCGGCCAAAAGCGGTCTTCTATATGCCACTTTTCCCGCGCCTGCCGGATTGGCGAGGGATTCGGCGCTTTAGATTCAGAAAGCCCCCAGTCTGAATTGCTGTTAGTATCAGGAGTAGGCTCACTCTTTTTAGCTGGCTATATTCAGTGGAAGGGATTGCTGGAGGTAGAGTGACCACTTGACTTGTACTGGTAGGTGGGCCATTGTATTTCCTCCGCTGAGGGTACAGTGCTACTTTGGAGAAATCAGCAGGGCTGGTAGAGGTTTCGAGAGTATTTCGGCAGTGGCCACTGTCACTGGAGCCTCTCTGAAATGTATTCTAAGTTAGACAGGCTAGGGACAGCTAGAGCAAGACTTATTTTACTTATTTTACTTCAAGTACTATAATATCTTTCAGTATTTGGTTTTATTTCCTTTAACTCTTTGGTAATTTCTTTTACTCCAACCTATTTACTTTCACTTTTATTTCTTTGATTTATTTTATTTTATTTGACTCACTTTAGTATTACACTTCTGTTACATTTTGTCAAACTACTTTACACTTTTAGTGTTGCATTACAATACTCATATGTACATTTTCTTTTACTCTAATTACTATGATTACTTTGAAAAGATTTGATTCATTTTAATTTTGTTCATTTCGATAATTTCTTCAATTTCTTTTTTACCCCGTGGGTTTACTTTAATTACTTTGCATCTTCTATTTTGATTCGTTTTTCCTTAAATACTTCTTTTTACTTGGAGAACGAGAGACATCGGAGTCCCTCGGCTGAGGGGGAGGTGAAGACCAGAGTGAGTCTACATATCGGAGGAATGGGGGAATTTGTAGCCCTCGATATCTTAACTTACTGTACTTTTTGTCATCTGTTTTTTTTAACTTTTCTCCAGGATCACTTTTTTGATATCTTGTCCTTCTTTTTACTTGGACTTTTCTTTACTTGGATTTCGGGAGTCATCGGAGTCCCTCGGCTGAGGGTGCGGTGATAGACCGGAGTGAGTGAGTGGGAGAACTTTAACCTTCGGTGTATAGACTTACCGTAACTACATCTCTTTTTGTATTTTTTATTATTATTTTTCCATTCAATCACTTCATTGATATCTTGTATTGCCATGCTGTGATGATTAATGCTTGAATAAAGAACAACTCTGCAAACCAAGGAAAAGTTTTATTAGATTTATACATAGTATAGTACTTACCACTTGGAATGATGTGTTATCCTCCTTGCTAAACATAAAGAGTTAGATTACACTGTGCATATTACATCAAATGATCTGATTGGTTATTCTAGCCACTTTGTTGAAATATCCCCTTTGGATGAACTGTCCTCATGTAGAAATCCAATTCCTGCAACCACACCAACTGGCACTCATATAAGAATAGAACCGTTGTTAACCATTGGGGCTTTCATATGCTGAGTTCTGATTTGTAGGTCACTTACAGTGCTTAGCATTAAGAGGTAGCAGGGGAAACTGTGGGAAGTAGACAGTTAACAGCAAGGTGAATCTATTCGACACCAGCCTAGGATTATCTTCTTGAATTATCTTCTAGCATCCTAGTCGGGAAAGACCCTTTAGACAGGAGATTTAAACCATTAGAAAGAGGGCTGGACCAGTACCCTGTATAGGGTAAATTCACCGGGAGACATTTTTGGTGCCCAACGTGGGGCAGTGCTGGAGCACGGATCGAGCATGAGGCTCGGAGCTGGGGAGTTGGTCGAGTGGGACGGTTGGACTCTCAGTACCGGAGTACTGGTCGAGTGTGACGGTTGGACTCCCAGTACTGGAGTACTGGTCGGGTGTGACGGTTCAACTCTCAGTGCTGGAGCGCTGTCCGAGTGAGGGCTTCTCAGTGTTGAAGCGCTGTCCGGTGCTGATCGAGTGTGAAGGCTTGACTCTCAGTGCTGGAGCGCTGTCCAGTGCTGACCAAGTGTGACAGTCAACTCTCAGTGCTGGAGCATTGATCCTAGCAAGCTACCTTGCCAGCCAAGGCACTGCATCAGGTAGCCTAGCAAAAACAGTCACGCATTTCACCATGTTAAAAGGTAGGAGTTTTTGGAAGTTTATGGAAAATGAAGATATCTTCCACTACAGTTTCTGAAATAAATATACACTCTTTTTGTTGGAAAAAAACACTTTCGAAAAAACTTCTCTTACTAGAAAGGTATGCTGTTACTAGCACAGAAATGCCTACGAAGGTCGTGTTAGCATAATCGCTAATCGTTGCTAGCTACCTTGCCAGCTAAGGTACTGCATCAGGTCGCCTAGCAACAGCCGTCAGTCATTTCACCATGTTAAATGATAGGAGTTTTTGAGTTACAAAAAGCTGAATATTTTAAAAAGTATAATGAGTTTGAAAAATATAAATGTAAGCAACTAGAGTCTGACCAAGCTCAAAAGCTGCAGGAGAAGTAGCATATCTGAAAAATCTGAAGAATAGAATGGTGAGGTATAGATAGAATGTGTCATAGGAACCCAAATCCATGTTTGAATATGAAAGTTAAAAAGTCTAAATGGTATCAAAACTTTGAATGGAAGTTAGTCAATTAGTCAGGCTACGCATTGTAAAGTTGAAATGAGCTTAAAATATGAAAAATGGATACATTTTTAAATGTCCCCATTCAGACCAAATGGCCATAGGAATGAATAGGATTTTAGACTAAATGGCATACAGCGCAAGAAGTATAAATGGTATGAAACAAAATGGATATCATGAATAGCTACGTCACTATTGACGGACATATTATTTGTGGTCTCATTGGCCAAAAGTAGGAAGACATAGTCGTTCTTTTGGCCAAGAAACCAATCAGAGTGACGGACCAAACAAAAATGTCACCACAAGATGGCAGCTTCTTCACTGGAAAATGAAGATATCTTCCACTACAGTTTCTGAAATAAATATACACTCTTTTTGTTGGAAAAAAACACTTTCTAAAAAACTTCTCTTACTAGCAAGGTATGCTGTTACTAGCATAGAAATGCCTACGAAGGTCGTGTTAGCATAATCGCTAATCGTTGCTAGCTACCTTGCCAGCTAAGGTACTGCATCAGGTCGCCAAGCAACAACAGTCACGCATTTCACCATGATAAATGATAGCAGTTTTTGAGTTACAAAAAGCTGAATATTTTAAAAAGTTACAATGGGTTTGAAAAATATAAATGTTAGCAACTCAAGTCTGACCAAGCTCAAAAGCTGCAGGAGGAGTAGCATACCTGAAAAATCTGAAGAATAGAGTGGGAAGGTATAGATAGAATGATTCATAGCAACCCAATGATCCTCATAGAAACCCATGTTTGTTTTTGAAACTTAAAAAGTCTAAATAATATCAAAACATTGAATGGAATTTATTCATTTAGTTTGTCTACACATTGTAAAGTTTCATTGAGGTGTCAAGCTTCAAATATGAAAAAGTGCATCCATTTTTAAATGTCCCCATTCAGATCAAATGGCCATAGGAATGAATAGGATTTCAGACAAAATGGCACGCATTTCACCATGTTAAAAGGTAGACATTTTTGAGTTTTTGGAAGTTTATGGGAAATTAAGATATCTGCCAGAGCAGTTTCTGAAATAAATATACACTCTTTTTGTTGAATATTTTAAAAAGTATGATGGGTTTGAAAAATATAAATGTAAGCAACTCAAGTCTGACCAAGCTCAAAAGCTGCAGGAGGAGCAGCATATCTGAAAAATCGCAAGAATAGAATGGTGAGGTATAGATAGAATGTGTCATAGGAACCCAAACCCATGTTTGAATATGAAAGTTAAAAAGTCTAAATGGTATCAAAACTTTGAATGGAAGTTAGTCAATTAGTCAGGCTACGCATTGTAAAGTTGAAATGAGCTTAAAATATGAAAAATGGATACATTTTTAAATGTCCCCATTCAGACCAAATGGCCATAGGAATGAATAGGATTTTAGACTAAATGGCATACAGCGCAAGAAGTATAAATGGTATGAAACAAAATGGATATCATGAATAGCTACGTCACTATTGACGGACATATTATTTGTGGTCTCATTGGCCAAAAGTAGGAAGACATAGTCGTTCTTTTGGCCAAGAAACCAATCAGAGTGACGGACCAAACAAAAATGTCACCACAAGATGGCAGCTTCTTCACTGGAAAATGAAGATATCTTCCACTACAGTTTCTGAAATAAATATACACTCTTTTTGTTGGAAAAAAACACTTTCTAAAAAACTTCTCTTACTAGCAAGGTATGCTGTTACTAGCATAGAAATGCCTACGAAGGTCGTGTTAGCATAATCGCTAATCGTTGCTAGCTACCTTGCCAGCTAAGGTACTGCATCAGGTCGCCAAGCAACAACAGTCACGCATTTCACCATGATAAATAATAGCAGTTTTTGAGTTACAAAAAGCTGAATATTTTAAAAAGTTACAATGGGTTTGAAAAATATAAATGTTAGCAACTCAAGTCTGACCAAGCTCAAAAGCTGCAGGAGGAGTAGCATACCTGAAAAATCTGAAGAATAGAGTGGGAAGGTATAGATAGAATGATTCATAGCAACCCAATGATCCTCATAGAAACCCATGTTTGTTTTTGAAACTTAAAAAGTCTAAATAATATCAAAACATTGAATGGAATTTATTCATTTAGTTTGTCTACACATTGTAAAGTTTCATTGAGGTGTCAAGCTTAAAATATGAAAAAGTGCATCCATTTTTAAATGTCCCCATTCAGATCAAATGGCCATAGGAATGAATAGGATTTCAGACAAAATGGCACGCATTTCACCATGTTAAAAGGTAGACATTTTTGAGTTTTTGGAAGTTTATGGGAAATTAAGATATCTGCCAGAGCAGTTTCTGAAATAAATATACACTCTTTTTGTTGAATATTTTAAAAAGTATGATGGGTTTGAAAAATATAAATGTAAGCAACTCAAGTCTGACCAAGCTCAAAAGCTGCAGGAGGAGCAGCATATCTGAAAAATCGCAAGAATAGAGTGGGGAGGTATAGATAGAATGTATCATAGGAACCCAATGGTCCTCATGGAAACCCATGTTTGAATATGAAAGTTAAAAAGTCTAAATGGTATCAAAACTTTGAATGGAAGTTAGTCAATTAGTCAGGCTACACATTGTAAAGTTGAAATGAGGTGTCAAGCTTAAAATATGAAAAATGGATACATTTTTAAATGTCCCCATTCAGATCAAATGGCCCAAGGAATGAATAGGACTTCATACAAAATGGCGTACAGCGCAAGAAGAAACAAAATGGATGTCATGAATAGTTACGTCACTATTGACGGACATATTTTTTGTGGTCTCATTGGCCAAATGTAGAAAGACATAGTCGTTCTTTTGGCCAAAAACCAATCAGAATGACGGAGGGGCGGACCAAACAAAAATGTCACCACAAGATGGCAGCTTCTTCACTTGAAAATGAAGATATCTTCCACTACAGTTTCTGAAATGAATATACACACTTTTTGTTGGATAAAAACACTTTCTAAAAAAGTTTTCTTACTAGCAAGCTACGCTGTTACTAGCATAGAAATGCCTACGAAGTTGGTGTTAGCATAATCGCTAATCGTTGCTAGCTACCTTGCCAGCTAAGGCACGCCATCTGGTCGCCTAGCAACAACAGTCACACATTTCACCATGTTAAATGATAGGAGTTACTGAGTTACAAAAAGCTGAATATTTTAAAAAGTATAATGGGTTTGAAGAATATAATTGTAAGCAACTCAAGTGTGACCAAGCTCAAAAGCTGCAGGAGGAGTAGCATACCTGAAAAATCGGAAGACTAGAATGGTGAGGTATAGATAGATTGTATCATAGGAACCTAATGGTCCTCCTGGAAACCCATGTCTGCATATGAAAGTTAAAAAGTCTAAATGGTATCAAAACTTTGAATGGAAGTTAGTCAATTAGTCAGGCTACACATTGTAAAGTTGAAATGAGGTGTCAAGCTTAAAATATGAAAAATGGATACATTTTTAAATGTCCCCATTCAGACCAAATGGCCATAGGAATGAATAGGATTTTAGACAAAATGGCGTACAGCGCAAGAACTATAAATGGTATGAAACAAAATGGATGTCATGAATAGTTACGTCACTATTGACGGACATATTACTTGTGGTCTCATTGGCCAAATGTAGGTAGACATAGTCGTTCTTTTGGCCAAGAAACCAATCAGAGTGACGGAGGGGCGGACCAAACATAAATGTCACCACAAGATGGCAGCTTCTTCAAATGAAGATATCTTCCACTACAGTTTCTGAAATGAATATACACTCTTTTTGTTGGAAAAAAAAACACTTTCTAAAAAACTTCTCTCATGAGCAAGATACGCTGTTACTAGCATAGAAATGCCTATGAAGTTCGTGTTAGCATAATCGCTAATCATTGCAAGCTACCTTGGCAGCAAAGGCACTGCATCAGGTCGCCAAGCAACAACAGTCACGCATTTCACCATGATAAATGATAGCAGTTTTTGAGATACAAAAGCTGAATATTTTAAAAAGTATAATGGGTTTGAAAAATATAAATGTTAGCAACTCAAGTCTGACCAAGCTCAAAAGCTGCAGGAGGAGTAGCATACCTGAAAAATCTGAAGAATAGAGTGGGAAGGTATAGATAGAATGTATCATAGCAACCCAATGGTCCTCATAGAAACCCATGTTTGTTTTTGAAACTTAAAAAGTCTAAATAATAACAAAACATTGAATGGAATTTATTCAGTTAGTTTGTCGACACATTGTAAAGTTTCATTGAGGTGTCAAGCTTAAAATATGAAAAAGTGCATCCATTTTTAAATGTCCCCATTCTGATCAAATGGCCATAGGAATGAATAGGATTTCAGACAAAATGGCACGCATTTCACCATGTTAAAAGGTAGACGTTTTTGAGTTTTTGGAAGTTTATGGAAAATTAAGATATCTGCCAGAGCAGTTTCTGAAATAAATATACACTTTTTTTGTTGAATATTTTAAAAAGTATGATGGGTTTGAAAATATAAATGTAAGCAACTCAAGTCTGATCAAGCTCAAAAGCTGCAGGAGGAACAGCATATCTGAAAAATTGGAAGAATAGAGTGGGGAGGTATAGATAGAATGTATCATAGGAACCCAATGGTCCTCATGGAAACCCATGTTTGAATATGAAACTTAAAAAGACTTAATAGTATCAAAACTTTGAATGGAAGTTAGTCAATTAGTCAGGTTACACATTGTAAAGTTGAAATGACGTGTCAAGCTTAAAATATGAAAAATTGATACATTTTTAAATGTCCCCATTCAGATCAAATGGCCATAGGAATGAATAGGATTTCAGACAAAATGGCGTACAGGGCAAGAAGTATAAATCTTATGAAACAATACGGATGTCATGAATAGCATACGTCACTTCCAATACAATTTCTGTAATAAATATACACTCTTTTTTTTTTTTAAAAACACATTCGAAAAAAGTTCTCTTCCTATCAAGCTACACTATTACTAGCATTGAAATGCCTACGAAGTTAGTGTTAGCATAATTACTCATCGTTGCTAGCTACCTCACCAGCTAAGGCTACTGCATCAGGTAGCCTAGCAACAACAGTCATGCATTTCAGAATCAGAATCAGAATCAGAATTATTTTATTTGGCCAAGTATATTTGCACAACAAATTGACTTGGTGAGGTTAGTGCATGGGGCATAGAAAACAACTGCAAATATTGACAAAAAATTATAAAATAGCAAAATATTAACAAAATAGAAATAAGAAATGTACAAATTTACAAAATAGAACAATAAAACAATGCATTTTGTAGGCTGTGCGAGCTAAGTGGCAATGAAGCAAGAGGCTGTGAAATGGGTATGGGGCATGTACACTATGAATTAGAATAATTGTAAATAGTTATAAATTACACTGTCAGTGCATTGTGTGTGTGTGTGTGTGTGTGTGTGTGTGTGTGTGTGTGTGTGTGTGTGTGTGTGTGTGTGTGTGTGTGTGTGTGTGTGTGTGTGACTGGGTGGGGGTGGGTGGGGGTGGAAGTCCCAGAGTCAGTGAGAGGCAGGGAGCTTGTTTGTGAGCCCCACTGCCATGGGCAAGAAACTGTTCAGGTGGTGCGAGGACCACAGACTGCGCGAGGACCTTTTGCCGGATGGAAATCTATGAAGAGGTGGGGACCAGGATGGGAAGGATCAGCTATGATCTTTCCTGCTTTCTTACTGGTCCTGGAGTGGAACAGGTCCAGGAGAGATGGCAGGTAGCAGCCTTCTTGGCTGACCAAATAGTCCGCTGCAGTCTGCCTTTGTCCTTGGCAATGGAGGCAGTGAACCAGATGGTGATTGATTGGGTGAGGATGGACTCAATGATGACAGTGTAGAACTCGACCATCACTTTCTGTGGCATGTTGAATTTCTTCAGCTGCCAAAGGAAGAACATCCTCTGCTGGGCCTTCATGATGGTGGAGGTGGTCCTGAGGTCCTGTGAAATTATTGTCCCCAGGAAACTGACTCCACAGTATTAACTGGGAAGTCACACATGAGGGGGGTGTTTGGGGCTGGGATTCTCCTGAAGTTTACTACCATCTCTACAGTTTTTAGGGCGTTCAGCTCCAAGTTGTTCTGGCTGCACCAGGAAGCTAGGCTGTCAACTTCCTCACTGTAGGCAGACTCATCCCCATTGGAGATTAATCCAATGAGGGTTGTGTCATCGGCGAAATTCAGGAGTTTGGCAGAAGGGTGGCTAGAGATGCAGCTGTCGGTGTAGAGGGAGAAGAGTAGAGGAGAGAGCAAACAGCCTTGTGGGTTTCCAGTGCTGATGGTCCGGGGGTCAGAGACAAGCTAGCCCAGCCGCACGTGCTGCTTCCTGTCTGTCAGGAAGTCAGTGATCCACCTGCAGGTGGGCTCAGGCACACTCAGCTGGGATAGCTTGTCCTGGAGGAGAGCTGGGGTGATGGTGTTGAATGCAGAGCTGAAGTCCACAACCAGGACCCTGGCATAGGTGCCGGGGGAGTCTAGGTGCTGGAGGATGAATTGGAGTCCCATGTTGACTGCGTCATCTACAGAGCTGTTGGCTCTGTCGGCGAACTGCAGTGGGTCGAGGAGGGGGTTGCTGATGGCCTTGAGGTGGGTGAGCACGAGGCGCTCAAAGGTCTTCATTACCATAGAGGTCATGGCGACTGGTTTGTAATCATTAAGGTCTGTGATCCTCTGCTTTTTGGGACGTGGGATGATGGCGGATGTTTTGAAGCAGGCAGGTACTATGCATTCGACCAGTGAGGTGTTAAAGATGTCCGTAGACACTGGAGACAGCTGGTCTGCACAGTGCTTCAGTGTGGCGGGGGAGACAGCGTCTGGTCCAGCTGCCTTGCGGGGGTTCTGCCTCTTTAGCAGTTTGTTGACGTCTTTCTCCTGGATGGAGAGAGGTGTGATGGGGAGGGGTCTGTCTGGCTCCATTGTGTAGGGGGGGGGGGTAGTGTCTCTGTCCAGGCAGGGAAGAAGAGGTGTGATAGCTGTGGAGGGGGTTGGTTGTGTGGGTCAAAGTCAGGACTGTTCCATTGTCGAATCTACAGTAGAAGTCATTAAGGTCGTTTGCAAGTCAGAGGTCATCCATAGAGTGGGGGGATTCAGTTTTGCAGCCTATGATCTCTCTAGAAGGCCTTTCCAGACTGACGAGGAGTCATTGGCTGCAAATTGTTCTTTCTTTGAGTACTGTCGTCTGGCCTCCTTAATCTCCTTGCCAAATGTGTACTTAGCCAGTCTAAACCTTTCCTTGTCTCCACTCCTGAAAGCCCTCTCCTTCTCCAAATGAAGCTGTTTGAGTCTTGCTGTGAAGCAGGGCTTGTCATTGTTGTAACTCACCCTGGTGCGTGTTGCAATACATATGTCCTCACAGAAGCTGATGTATGACATCACAGACTCTGTGTATTCGTCCAGGCTGTTGGAAGCAGTCTTAAAAATGTCCCAGTCTGTGGTATTTAGGCAGTCACGCAGCTCCTCTACTGCTTCTCTGCTTCTCCAATTCTTGGATCTCCTGTATGCCGGGATCAGATGAATAAGAGTGTGGTCAGATAGTCACAGAGCCGCGCGGGGAACTGCATGATGTGAGAAAACGTGTTCTTTATTTGAAGGAGAAGACAAACTACTTCTTAATTTTAGCTATTTATTTATATGTCAAAATTCTAGACTTGTACAAGGACCACTTTTGGCAAAGAAAATCACAGTCAGCAAGCTGTTAATCTGTAACCAACCTTCCAAAAATGGATACATTCAATATGTCAAACAAAACATTTTACAGTATACAGAATGATTATGATTGGCTATTTGGTTGGGGAGGAGCCGCGGTTTAGACTTGGCTCTCCTCTCGTTGGTGCTTTAGGCTGGTCCCAGCCCCTGACACTCGATCCGTTCCAGGTGGAGATATCGCCGGTCCGTTCCCTTTGAGGGACGAGTTGACCTGTTGAAGAAAACATACACCTACTCTGATTTGTCCTTTCCTAGCCTAATATTTTCCATTACATCATTCTGAAGTTATGTGTGTGTTGCAGCATCTATCTTGATGACCTGACCCTTACCTCTTCATGTATTAATTCAAGTACCATGGAACTAATGCTTGATTCATCTCTCATTTATCAACAGGCCATCACATTAGTAAATTTCAGATGATTAAAAAACATATTAATTCAATTGATTTGCATATGGAATATCAAATACAATTAGTACATGTAATCACCCTAAATAAAGAACTGAATAGCTTTATTTACTCGTCTGCTACTGAGCATTATAATGCAACTGTTTTTATAAAAAATAATTTCTAACAATGATAACCTCTGCTGATGGTGCTGTAACAATGATCAAAAATCTTCTCCTCCCTGGTCGGGCATTTGATTTACTGTATATATTTAGGGAGTTTGTGAGTTAAGTTGCCCTTGTTAAAGTCCCCAAGGACAATAACTGGGGAATACGTATTCTCTCTCCACTCCTAATATTTGGTTGGCGAGTTGATGTTGAGCCACTTTCACATCAGCTTACGGAGGGATGTAAATGCCTGCCAATATATAAGAAGTGAATGCACATGGAGAGTAAAACGGTCTGCAGGTGATGGAAAATGATTCCAGGTCAGGAGAACAAGTTTGCAAAATCACTTTCACATCGTTGCACCAGCTTTGCTTTATATAGAAACAGATCCCTCTACCTTTCGTTTTGTGTGAATGTATCGGGTCGCAATCCACACGCAACAGCTGGAAGGCGGGCAGCGGCATAGCGGACTCTGGTGTAGATTCAATCAGCCACGATTCTGTGAAACACAAAACAGAAGAGAGAGAAAAGTCTATATTTGTCCTGATAAGAAGACGCAATTTTTCGGTATTTAGCCTTAGATGGAGTTTACCACCCGCTTTGGGCTGCATTCCCAAACAACCCGACTCCGAGAAGACCGGACCCCGGCGTGACGAGGGCTGTTACCGGCCTCACACCGTCCACGGGCAGAGCCTTGGTCAGAAGGACTCAGGCCCCCGGCCAAAAGCGGTCTTCTATATGCCACTTTTCCCGCGCCTGCCGGATTGGCGAGGGATTCGGCGCTTTAGATTCAGAAAGCCCCCAGTCTGAATTGCTGTTAGTATCAGGAGTAGGCTCACTCTTTTTAGCTGGCTATATTCAGTGGAAGGGATTGCTGGAGGTAGAGTGACCACTTGACTTGTACTGGTAGGTGGGCCATTGTATTTCCTCCGCTGAGGGTACAGTGCTACTTTGGAGAAATCAGCAGGGCTGGTAGAGGTTTCGAGAGTATTTCGGCAGTGGCCACTGTCAAAACTGTATGGAGCCTCTCTGAAATGTATTCTAAGTTAGACAGGCTAGGGACAGCTAGAGCAAGACTTATTTTACTTATTTTACTTCAAGTACTATAATATCTTTCAGTATTTGGTTTTATTTCCTTTAACTCTTTGGTAATTTCTTTTACTCCAACCTATTTACTTTCACTTTTATTTCTTTGATTTATTTTATTTTATTTGACTCACTTTAGTATTACACTTCTGTTACATTTTGTCAAACTACTTTACACTTTTAGTGTTGCATTACAATACTCATATGTAAATTTTCTTTTACTCTAATTACTATGATTACTTTGAAAAGATTTGATTCATTTTAATTTTGTTCATTTCGATAATTTCGTCAATTTCTTTTTTACCCCGTGGGTTTACTTTAATTACTTTGCATCTTCTATTTTGATTCGTTTTTCCTTAAATACTTCTTTTTACTTGGAGAACGAGAGACATCGGAGTCCCTCGGCTGAGGGGGAGGTGAAGACCAGAGTGAGTCTACATATCGGAGGAATGGGGGAATTTGTAGCCCTCGATATCTTAACTTACTGTACTATTTGTCATCTGTTTTTTTTACTTTTCTCCAGGATCACTTTTTTGATATCTTGTCCTTCTTTTTACTTGGACTTTTCTTTACTTGGATTTCGGGAGTCATCGGAGTCCCTCGGCTGAGGGTGCGGTGATAGACCGGAGTGAGTGAGTGGGAGAACTTTAACCTTCGGTGTATAGACTTACCGTAACTACTTTTCATCTCTTTTTGTATTTTTTTTGTATTATTTTTCCATTCAATCACTTCATTGATATCTTGTATTGCCATGCTGTGATGATTAATGCTTGAATAAAGAACAACTCTGCAAACCAAGGAAAAGTTTTATTAGATTTATACATAGTATAGTACTTACCACTTGGAATGATGTGTTATCCTCCTTGCTAAACATAAAGAGTTAGATTACACTGTGCATATTACATCAAATGATCTGATTGGTTATTCTAGCCACTTTGTTGAAATATCCCCTTTGGATGAACTGTCCTCATGTAGAAATCCAATTCCTGCAACCACACCAACTGGCACTCATATAAGAATAGAACCGTTGTTAACCATTGGGGCTTTCATATGCTGAGTTCTGATTTGTAGGTCACTTACAGTGCTTAGCATTAAGAGGTAGCAGGGGAAACTGTGGGAAGTAGACAGTTAACAGCAAGGTGAATCTATTCGACACCAGCCTAGGATTATCTTCTTGAATTATCTTCTAGCATCCTAGTCGGGAAAGACCCTTTAGACAGGAGATTTAAACCATTAGAAAGAGGGCTGGACCAGTACCCTGTATAGGGTAAATTCACCGGGAGACATTTTTGGTGCCCAACGTGGGGCAGTGCTGGAGCACGGATCGAGCATGAGGCTCGGAGCTGGGGAGTTGGTCGAGTGGGACGGTTGGACTCTCAGTACCGGAGTACTGGTCGAGTGTGACGGTTGGACTCCCAGTACTGGAGTACTGGTCGGGTGTGACGGTTCAACTCTCAGTGCTGGAGCGCTGTCCGAGTGAGGGCTTCTCAGTGTTGAAGCGCTGTCCGGTGCTGATCGAGTGTGAAGGCTTGACTCTCAGTGCTGGAGCGCTGTCCAGTGCTGACCAAGTGTGACAGTCAACTCTCAGTGCTGGAGCATTGATCCTAGCAAGCTACCTTGCCAGCCAAGGCACTGCATCAGGTAGCCTAGCAAAAACAGCCACGCATTTCACCATGTTAAAAGGTAGGAGTTTTTGGAAGTTTATGGAAAATGAAGATATCTTCCACTACAGTTTCTGAAATAAATATACACTCTTTTTGTTGGAAAAAAACACTTTCGAAAAAACTTCTCTTACTAGAAAGGTATGCTGTTACTAGCACAGAAATGCCTACGAAGGTCGTGTTAGCATAATCGCTAATCGTTGCTAGCTACCTTGCCAGCTAAGGTACTGCATCAGGTCGCCTAGCAACAGCCGTCAGTCATTTCACCATGTTAAATGATAGGAGTTTTTGAGTTACAAAAAGCTGAATATTTTAAAAAGTATAATGAGTTTGAAAAATATAAATGTAAGCAACTAGAGTCTGACCAAGCTCAAAAGCTGCAGGAGAAGTAGCATATCTGAAAAATCTGAAGAATAGAATGGTGAGGTATAGATAGAATGTGTCATAGGAACCCAAACCCATGTTTGAATATGAAAGTTAAAAAGTCTAAATGGTATCAAAACTTTGAATGGAAGTTAGTCAATTAGTCAGGCTACGCATTGTAAAGTTGAAATGAGCTTAAAATATGAAAAATGGATACATTTTAAAATGTCCCCATTCAGACCAAATGGCCATAGGAATGAATAGGATTTTAGACTAAATGGCATACAGCGCAAGAAGTATAAATGGTATGAAACAAAATGGATATCATGAATAGCTACGTCACTATTGACGGACATATTATTTGTGGTCTCATTGGCCAAAAGTAGGAAGACATCGTCGTTCTTTTGGCCAAGAAACCAATCAGAGTGACGGACCAAACAAAAATGTCACCACAAGATGGCAGCTTCTTCACTGGAAAATGAAGATATCTTCCACTACAGTTTCTGAAATAAATATACACTCTTTTTGTTGGAAAAAAACACTTTCTAAAAAACTTCTCTTACTAGCAAGGTATGTTGTTACTAGCATAGAAATGCCTACGAAGGTCGTGTTAGCATAATCGCTAATCGTTGCTAGCTACCTTGCCAGCTAAGGTACTGCATCAGGTCGCCAAGCAACAACAGTCACGCATTTCACCATGATAAATGATAGCAGTTTTTGAGTTACAAAAAGCTGAATATTTTAAAAAGTTACAATGGGTTTGAAAAATATAAATGTTAGCAACTCAAGTCTGACCAAGCTCAAAAGCTGCAGGAGGAGTAGCATACCTGAAAAATCTGAAGAATAGAGTGGGAAGGTATAGATAGAATGATTCATAGCAACCCAATGATCCTCATAGAAACCCATGTTTGTTTTTGAAACTTAAAAAGTCTAAATAATATTGTTAGAAATTATTTTTATAAAAACAGTTGCATTATAATGCTCAATAGCAGACGAGTAAATAAAGCTATTCAGTTCTTTATTTAGGGTGATTAAATTTACTAATTGTATTTGATATTCCATATGCAAATCAATTGTATTTATGTTTTTTAATCATCTGAAATATACTAATGTGATGGCCTGTTGATAAATGAGAGATGAATCAAGCATTAGTTCCATGGTACTTGGATTAATACATGAAGAGGTAAGGGTCAGGTCATCAAGATAGATGCTGCAACACACACATAACTTAAGAATGATGTAATGGAAAATATTAGGCTAGGAAAGGACAAATCAGAGTAGGTGTATGTTTTCTTCAGCAGGTCAACTCGTTCCCCAGAGGGAACGGACCGGCGATATCTCTACCTGGAACGGATCGAGTGTCAGGGGCTGGGACCAGCCTAAAACACCAACGAGAGGAGAGCCAAGTCTAAACCGCGGCTCCTCCCCAACCAAATAGCCAATCATAATCATTCTGTATACTGTAAAATGTTTTGTTTGACATATTGAATGTATCCATTTTTGGAAGGTTGGTTACAGATTAACAGCTTGCTGACTGTGATTTTCTTTGCCAAAAGTGGTCCTTGTACAAGTCTAGAATTTTGACATATAAATAAATAGCTAAAATTAAGAAGTAGTTTGTCTTCTCCTTCAAATAAAGAACACGTTTTCTCACAATATCAAAACATTGAATGGAATTTATTCATTTAGTTTGTCTACACATTGTAAAGTTTCATTGAGGTGTCAAGCTTAAAATATGAAAAAGTGCATCCATTTTTAAATGTCCCCATTCAGATCAAATGGCCATAGGAATGAGTAGGATTTCAGACAAAATGGCACGCATTTCACCATGTTAAAAGGTAGACATTTTTGAGTTTTTGGAAGTTTATGGGAAATTAAGATATCTGCCAGAGCAGTTTCTGAAATAAATATACACTCTTTTTGTTGAATATTTTAAAAAGTATGATGGGTTTGAAAAATATAAATGTAAGCAACTCAAGTCTGACCAAGCTCAAAAGCTGCAGGAGGAGTAGCATACCTGAAAAATCGGAAGACTAGAATGGTGAGGTATAGATAGATTGTATCATAGGAACCTAATGGTCCTCCTGGAAACCCATGTCTGAATATGAAATTTAAAAAGTCTAAATGGTATCAAAACTTTGAATGGAAGTTAGTCAATTAGTCAGGCTACACATTGTAAAGTTGAAATGAGGTGTCAAGCTTAAAATATAAAAAATGGATACATTTTTAAATGTCCCCATTCAGACCAAATGGCCATAGGAATGAATAGGATTTTAGACAAAATGGCGTACAGCGCAAGAACTATAAATGGTATGAAACAAAATGGATGTCATGAATAGTTACGTCACTATTGACGGACATATTACTTGTGGTCTCATTGGCCAAATGTAGGTAGACATAGTCGTTCTTTTGGCCAAGAAACCAATCAGAGTGACGGAGGGGCGGACCAAACATAAATGTCACCACAAGATGGCAGCTTCTTCAAATGAAGATATCTTCCACTACAGTTTCTGAAATAAATATACACTCTTTTTGTTGGAAAAAAAAACACTTTCTAAAAAACTTCTCTCATGAGCAAGATACGCTGTTACTAGCATAGAAATGCCTATGAAGTTCGTGTTAGCATAATCGCTAATCATTGCAAGCTACCTTGGCAGCAAAGGCACTGCATCAGGTCGCCAAGCAACAACAGTCACGCATTTCACCATGATAAATGATAGCAGTTTTTGAGATACAAAAGCTGAATATTTTAAAAAGTATAATGGGTTTGAAAAATATAAATGTTAGCAACTCAAGTCTGACCAAGCTCAAAAGCTGCAGGAGGAGTAGCATACCTGAAAAATCTGAAGAATAGAGTGGGAAGGTATAGATAGAATGTATCATAGCAACCCAATGGTCCTCATAGAAACCCATGTTTGTTTTTGAAACTTAAAAAGTCTAAATAATAACAAAACATTGAATGGAATTTATTCAGTTAGTTTGTCGACACATTGTAAAGTTTCATTGAGGTGTCAAGCTTAAAATATGAAAAAGTGCATCCATTTTTAAATGTCCCCATTCTGATCAAATGGCCATAGGAATGAATAGGATTTCAGACAAAATGGCACGCATTTCACCATGTTAAAAGGTAGACGTTTTTGAGTTTTTGGAAGTTTATGGAAAATTAAGATATCTGCCAGAGCAGTTTCTGAAATAAATATACACTCTTTTTGTTGAATATTTTAAAAAGTATGATGGGTTTGAAAATATAAATGTAAGCAACTCAAGTCTGACCAAGCTCAAAAGCTGCAGGAGGAACAGCATATCTGAAAAATTGGAAGAATAGAGTGGGGAGGTATAGATAGAATGTATCATAGGAACCCAATGGTCCTCATGGAAACCCATGTTTGAATATGAAACTTAAAAAGACTTAATAGTATCAAAACTTTGAATGGAAGTTAGTCAATTAGTCAGGTTACACATTGTAAAGTTGAAATGACGTGTCAAGCTTAAAATATGAAAAATGGATAAATTTTTAAATGTCCCCATTCAGATCAAATGGCCATAGGAGTGAATAGGATTTCAGACAAAATGGCGTATAGCGCAAGAAGTATAAATCTTATGAAACAATACGGGTGTCATGAATAGCATACGTCACTCCCAATACAATTTCTGTAATAAATATACACTCTTTTTTTTTTTTAAAAACACATTCGAAAAAAGTTCTCTTCCTATCAACCTATCACACTATTACTAGCATTGAAATGCCTACGAAGTTAGTGTTAGCATAATTACTCATCGTTGCTAGCAACCTCACCAGCTAAGGCTGCTGCATCAGGTAGCCTAGCAACAACAGTCATGCATTTCAGAATCAGAATCAGAATCAGAATTATTTTATTTGGCCAAGTATATTTGCACAACAAATTGACTTGGTGAGGTTAGTGCATGGGGCATAGAAAACAACTGCAAATATTGACAAAAAATTATAAAATAGTAAAATATTAACAAAATAGAAATAAGAAATGTACAAATTTACAAAATAGAACAATAAAACAATGCATTTTGTAGGCTGTGCGAGCTAAGTGGCAATGAGGCAAGAGGCTGTGAAATGGGTATGGGGCATGTACACTATGAATTAGAATAATTGTAAATAGTTATAAATTACACTGTCAGTGCATTGTGTGTGTGTGTGTGTGTGTGTGTGTGTGTGTGTGTGTGTGTGTGACTGGGTGGGGGTGGGAGTCCCAGAGTCAGTGAGAGGCAGGGAGCTTGTTTGTGAGCCCCACTGCCATGGGCAAGAAACTGTTCAGGTGGTGCGAGGACCACAGACTGCGCGAGGACCTTTTGCCGGATGGAAATCTATGAAGAGGTGGGGACCAGGATGGGAAGGATCAGCTATGATCTTTCCTGCTTTCTTACTGGTCCTGGAGTGGAACAGGTCCAGGAGAGATGGCAGGTAGCAGCCTTCTTGGCTGACCAAATAGTCCGCTGCAGTCTGCCTTTGTCCTTGGCAATGGAGGCAGTGAACCAGATGGTGATTGATTGGGTGAGGATGGACTCAATGATGACAGTGTAGAACTCGACCATCACTTTCTGTGGCATGTTGAATTTCTTCAGCTGCCAAAGGAAGAACATCCTCTGCTGGGCCTTCATGATGGTGGAGGTGGTCCTGAGGTCCTGTGAAATTATTGTCCCCAGGAAACTGACTCCACAGTATTAACTGGGAAGTCACACATGAGGGGGGTGTTTGGGGCTGGGATTCTCCTGAAGTTTACTACCATCTCTACAGTTTTTAGGGCGTTCAGCTCCAAGTTGTTCTGGCTGCACCAGGAAGCTAGGCTGTCAACTTCCTCACTGTAGGCAGACTCATCCCCATTGGAGATTAATCCAATGAGGGTTGTGTCATCGGCGAAATTCAGGAGTTTGGCAGAAGGGTGGCTAGAGATGCAGCTGTCGGTGTAGAGGGAGAAGAGTAGAGGAGAGAGCAAACAGCCTTGTGGGTTTCCAGTGCTGATGGTCCGGGGGTCAGAGACAAGCTAGCCCAGCCGCACGTGCTGCTTCCTGTCTGTCAGGAAGTCAGTGATCCACCTGCAGGTGGGCTCAGGCACACTCAGCTGGGATAGCTTGTCCTGGAGGAGAGCTGGGGTGATGGTGTTGAATGCAGAGCTGAAGTCCACAACCAGGACCCTGGCATAGGTGCCGGGGGAGTCTAGGTGCTGGAGGATGAATTGGAGTCCCATGTTGACTGCGTCATCTACAGAGCTGTTGGCTCTGTCGGCGAACTGCAGTGGGTCGAGGAGGGGGTTGCTGATGGCCTTGAGGTGGGTGAGCACGAGGCGCTCAAAGGTCTTCATTACCATAGAGGTCATGGCGACTGGTTTGTAATCATTAAGGTCTGTGATCCTCTGCTTTTTGGGACGTGGGATGATGGCGGATGTTTTGAAGCAGGCAGGTACTATGCATTCGACCAGTGAGGTGTTAAAGATGTCCGTAGACACTGGAGACAGCTGGTCTGCACAGTGCTTCAGTGTGGCGGGGGAGACAGCGTCTGGTCCAGCTGCCTTGCGGGGGTTCTGCCTCTTTAGCAGTTTGTTGACGTCTTTCTCCTGGATGGAGAGAGGTGTGATGGGGAGGGGTCTGTCTGGCTCCATTGTGTAGGGGGGGGGGGGTAGTGTCTCTGTCCAGGCAGGGAAGAAGAGGTGTGATAGCTGTGGAGGGGGTTGGTTGTGTGGGTCAAAGTCAGGACTGTTCCATTGTCGAATCTACAGTAGAAGTCATTAAGGTCGTTTGCAAGTCAGAGGTCATCCATAGAGTGGGGGGATTCAGTTTTGCAGCCTATGATCTCTCTAGAAGGCCTTTCCAGACTGACGAGGAGTCATTGGCTGCAAATTGTTCTTTCTTTGAGTACTGTCGTCTGGCCTCCTTAATCTCCTTGCCAAATGTGTACTTAGCCAGTCTAAACCTTTCCTTGTCTCCACTCCTGAAAGCCCTCTCCTTCTCCAAATGAAGCTGTTTGAGTCTTGCTGTGAAGCAGGGCTTGTCATTGTTGTAACTCACCCTGGTGCGTGTTGCAATACATATGTCCTCACAGAAGCTGATGTATGACATCACAGACTCTGTGTATTCGTCCAGGCTGTTGGAAGCAGTCTTAAAAATGTCCCAGTCTGTGGTATTTAGGCAGTCACGCAGCTCCTCTACTGCTTCTCTGCTTCTCCAATTCTTGGATCTCCTGTATGCCGGGATCAGATGAATAAGAGTGTGGTCAGATAGTCACAGAGCCGCGCGGGGAACTGCATGATGTGAGAAAACGTGTTCTTTATTTGAAGGAGAAGACAAACTACTTCTTAATTTTAGCTATTTATTTATATGTCAAAATTCTAGACTTGTACAAGGACCACTTTTGGCAAAGAAAATCACAGTCAGCAAGCTGTTAATCTGTAACCAACCTTCCAAAAATGGATACATTCAATATGTCAAACAAAACATTTTACAGTATACAGAATGATTATGATTGGCTATTTGGTTGGGGAGGAGCCGCGGTTTAGACTTGGCTCTCCTCTCGTTGGTGCTTTAGGCTGGTCCCAGCCCCTGACACTCGATCCGTTCCAGGTGGAGATATCGCCGGTCCGTTCCCTTTGAGGGACGAGTTGACCTGTTGAAGAAAACATACACCTACTCTGATTTGTCCTTTCCTAGCCTAATATTTTCCATTACATCATTCTGAAGTTATGTGTGTGTTGCAGCATCTATCTTGATGACCTGACCCTTACCTCTTCATGTATTAATTCAAGTACCATGGAACTAATGCTTGATTCATCTCTCATTTATCAACAGGCCATCACATTAGTAAATTTCAGATGATTAAAAAACATATTAATTCAATTGATTTGCATATGGAATATCAAATACAATTAGTACATGTAATCACCCTAAATAAAGAACTGAATAGCTTTATTTACTCGTCTGCTACTGAGCATTATAATGCAACTGTTTTTATAAAAAATAATTTCTAACAATGATAACCTCTGCTGATGGTGCTGTAACAATGATCAAAAATCTTCTCCTCCCTGGTCGGGCATTTGATTTACTGTATATATTTAGGGAGTTTGTGAGTTAAGTTGCCCTTGTTAAAGTCCCCAAGGACAATAACTGGGGAATACGTATTCTCTCTCCACTCCTAATATTTGGTTGGCGAGTTGATGTTGAGCCACTTTCACATCAGCTTACGGAGGGATGTAAATGCCTGCCAATATATAAGAAGTGAATGCACATGGAGAGTAAAACGGTCTGCAGGTGATGGAAAATGATTCCAGGTCAGGAGAACAAGTTTGCAAAATCACTTTCACATCGTTGCACCAGCTTTGCTTTATATAGAAACAGATCCCTCTACCTTTCGTTTTGTGTGAATGTATCGGGTCGCAATCCACACGCAACAGCTGGAAGGCGGGCAGCGGCATAGCGGACTCTGGTGTAGATTCAATCAGCCACGATTCTGTGAAACACAAAACAGAAGAGAGAGAAAAGTCTATATTTGTCCTGATAAGAAGACGCAATTTTTCGGTATTTAGCCTTAGATGGAGTTTACCACCCGCTTTGGGCTGCATTCCCAAACAACCCGACTCCGAGAAGACCGGACCCCGGCGTGACGAGGGCTGTTACCGGCCTCACACCGTCCACGGGCAGAGCCTTGGTCAGAAGGACTCAGGCCCCCGGCCAAAAGCGGTCTTCTATATGCCACTTTTCCCGCGCCTGCCGGATTGGCGAGGGATTCGGCGCTTTAGATTCAGAAAGCCCCCAGTCTGAATTGCTGTTAGTATCAGGAGTAGGCTCACTCTTTTTAGCTGGCTATATTCAGTGGAAGGGATTGCTGGAGGTAGAGTGACCACTTGACTTGTACTGGTAGGTGGGCCATTGTATTTCCTCCGCTGAGGGTACAGTGCTACTTTGGAGAAATCAGCAGGGCTGGTAGAGGTTTCGAGAGTATTTCGGCAGTGGCCACTGTCAAAACTGTATGGAGCCTCTCTGAAATGTATTCTAAGTTAGACAGGCTAGGGACAGCTAGAGCAAGACTTATTTTACTTATTTTACTTCAAGTACTATAATATCTTTCAGTATTTGGTTTTATTTCCTTTAACTCTTTGGTAATTTCTTTTACTCCAACCTATTTACTTTCACTTTTATTTCTTTGATTTATTTTATTTTATTTTACTCACTTTAGTATTACACTTCTGTTACATTTTGTCAAACTACTTTACACTTTTAGTGTTGCATTACAATACTCATATATACATTTTCTTTTACTCTAATTACTATGATTACTTTGAAAAGATTTGATTCATTTTAATTTTGTTCATTTCGATAATTTCGTCAATTTCTTTTTTACCCCGTGGGTTTACTTTAATTACTTTGCATCTTCTATTTTGATTCGTTTTTCCTTAAATACTTCTTTTTACTTGGAGAACGAGAGACATCGGAGTCCCTCGGCTGAGGTGAAGACCAGAGTGAGTCTACATATCGGAGGAATGGGGGAATTTGTAGCCCTCGATATCTTAACTTACTGTACTATTTGTCATCTGTTTTTTTTACTTTTCTCCAGGATCACTTTTTTGATATCTTGTCCTTCTTTTTACTTGGACTTTTCTTTACTTGGATTTCGGGAGTCATCGGAGTCCCTCGGCTGAGGGTGCGGTGATAGACCGGAGTGAGTGAGTGGGAGAACTTTAACCTTCGGTGTATAGACTTACCGTAACTACTTTTCATCTCTTTTTGTATTTTTTTTGTATTATTTTTCCATTCAATCACTTCATTGATATCTTGTATTGCCATGCTGTGATGATTAATGCTTGAATAAAGAACAACTCTGCAAACCAAGGAAATGTTTTATTAGATTTATACATAGTATAGTACTTAACACTTGGAATGATGTGTTATCCTCCTTGCTAAACATAAAGAGTTAGATTACACTGTGCATATTACATCAAATGATCTGATTGGTTATTCTAGCCACTTTGTTGAAATATCCCCTTTGGATGAACTGTCCTCATGTAGAAATCCAAATCCTGCAACCACACCAACTGGCACTCATATAAGAATAGAACCGTTGTTAACCATTGGGGCTTTCATATGCTGAGTTCTGATTTGTAGGTCACTTACAGTGCTTAGCATTAAGAGGTAGCAGGGGAAACTGTGGGAAATAGACAGTTAACAGCAAGGTGAATCTATTCGACACCAGCCTAGGATTATCTTCTTGAATTATCTTCTAGCATCCTAGTCGGGAAAGACCCTTTAGACAGGAGATTTAAACCATTAGAAAGAGGGCTGGACCAGTACCCTGTATAGGGTAAATTCACCGGGAGACATTTTTGGTGCCCAACGTGGGGCAGTGCTGGAGCACGGATCGAGCATGAGGCTCGGAGCTGGGGAGTTGGTCGAGTGGGACGGTTGGACTCTCAGTACCGGAGTACTGGTCGAGTGTGACGGTTGGACTCCCAGTACTGGAGTACTGGTCGGGTGTGACGGTTCAACTCTCAGTGCTGGAGCGCTGTCCGAGTGAGGGCTTCTCAGTGTTGAAGCGCTGTCCGGTGCTGATCGAGTGTGAAGGCTTGACTCTCAGTGCTGGAGCGCTGTCCAGTGCTGACCAAGTGTGACAGTCAACTCTCAGTGCTGGAGCATTGATCCTAGCAAGCTACCTTGCCAGCCAAGGCACTGCATCAGGTAGCCTAGCAAAAACAGTCACGCATTTCACCATGTTAAAAGGTAGGAGTTTTTGGAAGTTTATGGAAAATGAAGATATCTTCCACTACAGTTTCTGAAATAAATATACACTCTTTTTGTTGGAAAAAAACACTTTCGAAAAAACTTCTCTTACTAGAAAGGTATGCTGTTACTAGCACAGAAATGCCTACGAAGGTCGTGTTAGCATAATCGCTAATCGTTGCTAGCTACCTTGCCAGCTAAGGTACTGCATCAGGTCGCCTAGCAACAGCCGTCAGTCATTTCACCATGTTAAATGATAGGAGTTTTTGAGTTACAAAAAGCTGAATATTTTAAAAAGTATAATGAGTTTGAAAAATATAAATGTAAGCAACTAGAGTCTGACCAAGCTCAAAAGCTGCAGGAGGAGTAGCATACCTGAAAAATCTGAAGAATAGAGTGGGAAGGTATAGATAGAATGTATCATAGCAACCCAATGGTCCTCATAGAAACCCATGTTTGTTTTTGAAACTTAAAAAGTCTAAATAATAACAAAACATTGAATGGAATTTATTCAGTTAATTTGTCGACACATTGTAAAGTTTCATTGAGGTGTCAAGCTTAAAATATGAAAAAGTGCATCCATTTTTAAATGTCCCCATTCAGATCAAATGGCCATAGGAATGAATAGGATTTCAGACAAAATGGCACGCATTTCACCATGTTAAAAGGTAGACATTTTTGAGTTTTTGGAAGTTTATGTGAAATTAAGATATCTGCCAGAGCAGTTTCTGAAATAAATATACACTCTTTTTGTTGAATATTTTAAAAAGTATGATGGGTTTGAAAAATATAAATGTAAGCAACTCAAGTCTGACCAAGCTCAAAAGCTGCAGGAGGAGCAACATATCTGAAAAATCGCAAGAATAGAGTGGGGAGGTATAGATAGAATGTATCATAGGAACCCAATGGTCCTCCTGGAAACCCATGTCTGCATATGAAAGTTAAAAAGTCTAAATGGTATCAAAACTTTGAATGGAAGTTAGTCAATTAGTCAGGCTACACATTGTAAAGTTGAAATGAGGTGTCAAGCTTAAAATATGAAAAATGGATACATTTTTAAATGTCCCCTTTCAGACCAAATGGCCATAGCAATGAATAGGATTTTAGACAAAATGGCGTACAGCGCAAGAACTATAAATGGTATGAAACAAAATGGATGTCATGAATAGTTACGTCACTATTGACGGACATATTACTTGTGGTCTCATTGGCCAAATGTAGGTAGACATAGTCGTTCTTTTGGCCAAGAAACCAATCAGAGTGACGGAGGGGCGGACCAAACATAAATGTCACCACAAGATGGCAGCTTCTTCAAATGAAGATATCTTCCACTACAGTTTCTGAAATAAATATACACTCTTTTTGTTGGAAAAAAAAACACTTTCTAAAAAACTTCTCTCATGAGCAAGATACGCTGTTACTAGCATAGAAATGCCTATGAAGTTCGTGTTAGCATAATCGCTAATCATTGCAAGCTACCTTGGCAGCAAAGGCACTGCATCAGGTCGCCAAGCAACAACAGTCACGCATTTCACCATGATAAATGATAGCAGTTTTTGAGATACAAAAGCTGAATATTTTAAAAAGTATAATGGGTTTGAAAAATATAAATGTTAGCAACTCAAGTCTGACCAAGCTCAAAAGCTGCAGGAGGAGTAGCATACCTGAAAAATCTGAAGAATAGAGTGGGAAGGTATAGATAGAATGTATCATAGCAACCCAATGGTCCTCATAGAAACCCATGTTTGTTTTTGAAACTTAAAAAGTCTAAATAATAACAAAACATTGAATGGAATTTATTCAGTTAGTTTGTCGACACATTGTAAAGTTTCATTGAGGTGTCAAGCTTAAAATATGAAAAAGTGCATCCATTTTTAAATGTCCCCATTCTGATCAAATGGCCATAGGAATGAATAGGATTCCAGACAAAATGGCACGCATTTCACCATGTTAAAAGGTAGACGTTTTTGAGTTTTTGGAAGTTTATGGAAAATTAAGATATCTGCCAGAGCAGTTTCTGAAATAAATATACACTTTTTTTGTTGAATATTTTAAAAAGTATGATGGGTTTGAAAATATAAATGTAAGCAACTCAAGTCTGACCAAGCTCAAAAGCTGCAGGAGGAACAGCATATCTGAAAAATTGGAAGAATAGAGTGGGGAGGTATAGATAGAATGTATCATAGGAACCCAATGGTCCTCATGGAAACCCATGTTTGAATATGAAACTTAAAAAGACTTAATAGTATCAAAACTTTGAATGGAAGTTAGTCAATTAGTCAGGTTACACATTGTAAAGTTGAAATGACGTGTCAAGCTTAAAATATGAAAAATGGATACATTTTTAAATGTCCCCATTCAGATCAAATGGCCATAGGAGTGAATAGGATTTCAGACAAAATGGCGTACAGCGCAAGAAGTATAAATCTTATGAAACAATACGGGTGTCATGAATAGCATACATCACTCCCAATACAATTTCTGTAATAAATATACACTCTTTTTTTTTTTTAAAAACACATTCGAAAAAAGTTCTCTTCCTATCAACCTATCACACTATTACTAGCATTGAAATGCCTACGAAGTTAGTGTTAGCATAATTACTCATCGTTGCTAGCAACCTCACCAGCTAAGGCTGCTGCATCAGGTAGCCTAGCAACAACAGTCATGCATTTCAGAATCAGAATCAGAATCAGAATTATTTTATTTGGCCAAGTATATTTGCACAACAAATTGACTTGGTGAGGTTAGTGCATGGGGCATAGAAAACAACTGCAAATATTGACAAAAAATTATAAAATAGCAAAATATTAACAAAATAGAAATAAGAAATGTACAAATTTACAAAATAGAACAATAAAACAATGCATTTTGTAGGCTGTGCGAGCTAAGTGGCAATGAGGCAAGAGGCTGTGAAATGGGTATGGGGCATGTACACTATGAATTAGAATAATTGTAAATAGTTATAAATTACACTGTCAGTGCATTGTGTGTGTGTGTGTGTGTGTGTGTGTGTGTGTGTGTGTGACTGGGTGGGGGTGGGAGTCCCAGAGTCAGTGAGAGGCAGGGAGCTTGTTTGTGAGCCCCACTGCCATGGGCAAGAAACTGTTCAGGTGGTGCGAGGACCACAGACTGCGCGAGGACCTTTTGCCGGATGGAAATCTATGAAGAGGTGGGGACCAGGATGGGAAGGATCAGCTATGATCTTTCCTGCTTTCTTACTGGTCCTGGAGTGGAACAGGTCCAGGAGAGATGGCAGGTAGCAGCCTTCTTGGCTGACCAAATAGTCCGCTGCAGTCTGCCTTTGTCCTTGGCAATGGAGGCAGTGAACCAGATGGTGATTGATTGGGTGAGGATGGACTCAATGATGACAGTGTAGAACTCGACCATCACTTTCTGTGGCATGTTGAATTTCTTCAGCTGCCAAAGGAAGAACATCCTCTGCTGGGCCTTCATGATGGTGGAGGTGGTCCTGAGGTCCTGTGAAATTATTGTCCCCAGGAAACTGACTCCACAGTATTAACTGGGAAGTCACACATGAGGGGGGTGTTTGGGGCTGGGATTCTCCTGAAGTTTACTACCATCTCTACAGTTTTTAGGGCGTTCAGCTCCAAGTTGTTCTGGCTGCACCAGGAAGCTAGGCTGTCAACTTCCTCACTGTAGGCAGACTCATCCCCATTGGAGATTAATCCAATGAGGGTTGTGTCATCGGCGAAATTCAGGAGTTTGGCAGAAGGGTGGCTAGAGATGCAGCTGTCGGTGTAGAGGGAGAAGAGTAGAGGAGAGAGCAAACAGCCTTGTGGGTTTCCAGTGCTGATGGTCCGGGGGTCAGAGACAAGCTAGCCCAGCCGCACGTGCTGCTTCCTGTCTGTCAGGAAGTCAGTGATCCACCTGCAGGTGGGCTCAGGCACACTCAGCTGGGATAGCTTGTCCTGGAGGAGAGCTGGGGTGATGGTGTTGAATGCAGAGCTGAAGTCCACAACCAGGACCCTGGCATAGGTGCCGGGGGAGTCTAGGTGCTGGAGGATGAATTGGAGTCCCATGTTGACTGCGTCATCTACAGAGCTGTTGGCTCTGTCGGCGAACTGCAGTGGGTCGAGGAGGGGGTTGCTGATGGCCTTGAGGTGGGTGAGCACGAGGCGCTCAAAGGTCTTCATTACCATAGAGGTCATGGCGACTGGTTTGTAATCATTAAGGTCTGTGATCCTCTGCTTTTTGGGACGTGGGATGATGGCGGATGTTTTGAAGCAGGCAGGTACTATGCATTCGACCAGTGAGGTGTTAAAGATGTCCGTAGACACTGGAGACAGCTGGTCTGCACAGTGCTTCAATGTGGCGGGGGAGACAGCGTCTGGTCCAGCTGCCTTGCGGGGGTTCTTCCTCTTTAGCAGTTTGTTGACGTCTTTCTCCTGGATGGAGAGAGGTGTGATGGGGAGGGGTCTGTCTGGCTCCATTGTGTAGGGGGGGGGGGTAGTGTCTCTGTCCAGGCAGGGAAGAAGAGGTGTGATAGCTGTGGAGGGGGTTGGTTGTGTGGGTCAAAGTCAGGACTGTTCCATTGTCGAATCTACAGTAGAAGTCATTAAGGTCGTTTGCAAGTCAGAGGTCATCCATAGAGTGGGGGGATTCAGTTTTGCAGCCTATGATCTCTCTAGAAGGCCTTTCCAGACTGACGAGGAGTCATTGGCTGCAAATTGTTCTTTCTTTGAGTACTGTCGTCTGGCCTCCTTAATCTCCTTGCCAAATGTGTACTTAGCCAGTCTAAACCTTTCCTTGTCTCCACTCCTGAAAGCCCTCTCCTTCTCCAAATGAAGCTGTTTGAGTCTTGCTGTGAAGCAGGGCTTGTCATTGTTGTAACTCACCCTGGTGCGTGTTGCAATACATATGTCCTCACAGAAGCTGATGTATGACATCACAGACTCTGTGTATTCGTCCAGGCTGTTGGAAGCAGTCTTAAAAATGTCCCAGTCTGTGGTATTTAGGCAGTCACGCAGCTCCTCTACTGCTTCTCTGCTTCTCCAATTCTTGGATCTCCTGTATGCCGGGATCAGATGAATAAGAGTGTGGTCAGATAGTCACAGAGCCGCGCGGGGAACTGCATGATGTGAGAAAACGTGTTCTTTATTTGAAGGAGAAGACAAACTACTTCTTAATTTTAGCTATTTATTTATATGTCAAAATTCTAGACTTGTACAAGGACCACTTTTGGCAAAGAAAATCACAGTCAGCAAGCTGTTAATCTGTAACCAACCTTCCAAAAATGGATACATTCAATATGTCAAACAAAACATTTTACAGTATACAGAATGATTATGATTGGCTATTTGGTTGGGGAGGAGCCGCGGTTTAGACTTGGCTCTCCTCTCGTTGGTGCTTTAGGCTGGTCCCAGCCCCTGACACTCGATCCGTTCCAGGTGGAGATATCGCCGGTCCGTTCCCTTTGAGGGACGAGTTGACCTGTTGAAGAAAACATACACCTACTCTGATTTGTCCTTTCCTAGCCTAATATTTTCCATTACATCATTCTGAAGTTATGTGTGTGTTGCAGCATCTATCTTGATGACCTGACCCTTACCTCTTCATGTATTAATTCAAGTACCATGGAACTAATGCTTGATTCATCTCTCATTTATCAACAGGCCATCACATTAGTAAATTTCAGATGATTAAAAAACATATTAATTCAATTGATTTGCATATGGAATATCAAATACAATTAGTACATGTAATCACCCTAAATAAAGAACTGAATAGCTTTATTTACTCGTCTGCTACTGAGCGTTATAATGCAACTGTTTTTATAAAAAATAATTTCTAACAATGATAACCTCTGCTGATGGTGCTGTAACAATGATCAAAAATCTTCTCCTCCCTGGTCGGGCATTTGATTTACTGTATATATTTAGGGAGTTTGTGAGTTAAGTTGCCCTTGTTAAAGTCCCCAAGGACAATAACTGGGGAATACGTATTCTCTCTCCACTCCTAATATTTGGTTGGCGAGTTGATGTTGAGCCACTTTCACATCAGCTTACGGAGGGATGTAAATGCCTGCCAATATATAAGAAGTGAATGCACATGGAGATTAAAACGGTCTGCAGGTGATGGAAAATGATTCCAGGTCAGGAGAACAAGTTTGCAAAATCACTTTCACATCGTTGCACCAGCTTTGCTTTATATAGAAACAGATCCCTCTACCTTTCGTTTTGTGTGAATGTATCGGGTCGCGATCCACACGCAACAGCTGGAAGGCGGGCAGCGGCATAGCGGACTCTGGTTTTTGGAAGTTTATGTGAAATTAAGATATCTGCCAGAGCAGTTTCTGAAATAAATATACACTCTTTTTGTTGAATATTTTAAAAAGTATGATGGGTTTGAAAAATATAAATGTAAGCAACTCAAGTCTGACCAAGCTCAAAAGCTGCAGGAGGAGCAACATATCTGAAAAATCGCAAGAATAGAGTGGGGAGGTATAGATAGAATGTATCATAGGAACCCAATGGTCCTCATGGAAACCCATGTTTGAATATGAAAGTTAAAAAGTCTAAATGGTATCAAAACTTTGAATGGAAGTTAGTCAATTAGTCAGGCTACACATTGTAAAGTTGAAATGAGGTGTAAAGCTTAAAATATGAAAAATGGATACATTTTTAAATGTCCCCATTCTGATCAAATGGCCCAAGGAATGAATAGGACTTCATACAAAATGGCGTACAGCGCAAGAAGAAACAAAATGGATGTCATGAATAGTTACGTCACTATTGACGGACATATTACTTGTGGTCTCATTGGCCAAATGTAGGTAGACATAGTCGTTCTTTTGGCCAAGAAACCAATCAGAGTGACGGAGGGGCGGACCAAACATAAATGTCACCACAAGATGGCAGCTTCTTCAAATGAAGATATCTTCCACTACAGTTTCTGAAATAAATATACACTCTTTTTGTTGGAAAAAAAAACACTTTCTAAAAAACTTCTCTCATGAGCAAGATACGCTGTTACTAGCATAGAAATGCCTATGAAGTTCGTGTTAGCATAATCGCTAATCATTGCAAGCTACCTTGGCAGCAAAGGCACTGCATCAGGTCGCCAAGCAACAACAGTCACGCATTTCACCATGATAAATGATAGCAGTTTTTGAGATACAAAAGCTGAATATTTTAAAAAGTATAATGGGTTTGAAAAATATAAATGTTAGCAACTCAAGTCTGACCAAGCTCAAAAGCTGCAGGAGGAGTAGCATACCTGAAAAATCTGAAGAATAGAGTGGGAAGGTATAGATAGAATGTATCATAGCAACCCAATGGTCCTCATAGAAACCCATGTTTGTTTTTGAAACTTAAAAAGTCTAAATAATAACAAAACATTGAATGGAATTTATTCAGTTAGTTTGTCGACACATTGTAAAGTTTCATTGAGGTGTCAAGCTTAAAATATGAAAAAGTGCATCCATTTTTAAATGTCCCCATTCTGATCAAATGGCCATAGGAATGAATAGGATTTCAGACAAAATGGCACGCATTTCACCATGTTAAAAGGTAGACGTTTTTGAGTTTTTGGAAGTTTATGGAAAATTAAGATATCTGCCAGAGCAGTTTCTGAAATAAATATACACTCTTTTTGTTGAATATTTTAAAAAGTATGATGGGTTTGAAAATATAAATGTAAGCAACTCAAGTCTGACCAAGCTCAAAAGCTGCAGGAGGAACAGCATATCTGAAAAATTGGAAGAATAGAGTGGGGAGGTATAGATAGAATGTATCATAGGAACCCAATGGTCCTCATGGAAACCCATGTTTGAATATGAAACTTAAAAAGACTTAATAGTATCAAAACTTTGAATGGAAGTTAGTCAATTAGTCAGGTTACACATTGTAAAGTTGAAATGACGTGTCAAGCTTAAAATATGAAAAATGGATACATTTTTAAATGTCCCCATTCAGATCAAATGGCCATAGGAGTGAATAGGATTTCAGACAAAATGGCGTATAGCGCAAGAAGTATAAATCTTATGAAACAATACGGGTGTCATGAATAGCATACGTCACTCCCAATACAATTTCTGTAATAAATATACACTCTTTTTTTTTTTTAAAAACACATTCGAAAAAAGTTCTCTTCCTATCAACCTATCACACTATTACTAGCATTGAAATGCCTACGAAGTTAGTGTTAGCATAATTACTCATCGTTGCTAGCAACCTCACCAGCTAAGGCTGCTGCATCAGGTAGCCTAGCAACAACAGTCATGCATTTCAGAATCAGAATCAGAATCAGAATTATTTTATTTGGCCAAGTATATTTGCACAACAAATTGACTTGGTGAGGTTAGTGCATGGGGCATAGAAAACAACTGCAAATATTGACAAAAAATTATAAAATAGTAAAATATTAACAAAATAGAAATAAGAAATGTACAAATTTACAAAATAGAACAATAAAACAATGCATTTTGTAGGCTGTGCGAGCTAAGTGGCAATGAGGCAAGAGGCTGTGAAATGGGTATGGGGCATGTACACTATGAATTAGAATAATTGTAAATAGTTATAAATTACACTGTCAGTGCATTGTGTGTGTGTGTGTGTGTGTGTGTGTGTGTGTGTGTGTGTGTGTGTGTGTGTGTGACTGGGTGGGGGTGGGAGTCCCAGAGTCAGTGAGAGGCAGGGAGCTTGTTTGTGAGCCCCACTGCCATGGGCAAGAAACTGTTCAGGTGGTGCGAGGACCACAGACTGCGCGAGGACCTTTTGCCGGATGGAAATCTATGAAGAGGTGGGGACCAGGATGGGAAGGATCAGCTATGATCTTTCCTGCTTTCTTACTGGTCCTGGAGTGGAACAGGTCCAGGAGAGATGGCAGGTAGCAGCCTTCTTGGCTGACCAAATAGTCCGCTGCAGTCTGCCTTTGTCCTTGGCAATGGAGGCAGTGAACCAGATGGTGATTGATTGGGTGAGGATGGACTCAATGATGACAGTGTAGAACTCGACCATCACTTTCTGTGGCATGTTGAATTTCTTCAGCTGCCAAAGGAAGAACATCCTCTGCTGGGCCTTCATGATGGTGGAGGTGGTCCTGAGGTCCTGTGAAATTATTGTCCCCAGGAAACTGACTCCACAGTATTAACTGGGAAGTCACACATGAGGGGGGTGTTTGGGGCTGGGATTCTCCTGAAGTTTACTACCATCTCTACAGTTTTTAGGGCGTTCAGCTCCAAGTTGTTCTGGCTGCACCAGGAAGCTAGGCTGTCAACTTCCTCACTGTAGGCAGACTCATCCCCATTGGAGATTAATCCAATGAGGGTTGTGTCATCGGCGAAATTCAGGAGTTTGGCAGAAGGGTGGCTAGAGATGCAGCTGTCGGTGTAGAGGGAGAAGAGTAGAGGAGAGAGCAAACAGCCTTGTGGGTTTCCAGTGCTGATGGTCCGGGGGTCAGAGACAAGCTAGCCCAGCCGCACGTGCTGCTTCCTGTCTGTCAGGAAGTCAGTGATCCACCTGCAGGTGGGCTCAGGCACACTCAGCTGGGATAGCTTGTCCTGGAGGAGAGCTGGGGTGATGGTGTTGAATGCAGAGCTGAAGTCCACAACCAGGACCCTGGCATAGGTGCCGGGGGAGTCTAGGTGCTGGAGGATGAATTGGAGTCCCATGTTGACTGCGTCATCTACAGAGCTGTTGGCTCTGTCGGCGAACTGCAGTGGGTCGAGGAGGGGGTTGCTGATGGCCTTGAGGTGGGTGAGCACGAGGCCCTCAAAGGTCTTCATTACCATAGAGGTCATGGCGACTGGTTTGTAATCATTAAGGTCTGTGATCCTCTGCTTTTTGGGACGTGGGATGATGGCGGATGTTTTGAAGCAGGCAGGTACTATGCATTCGACCAGTGAGGTGTTAAAGATGTCCGTAGACACTGGAGACAGCTGGTCTGCACAGTGCTTCAGTGTGGCGGGGGAGACAGCGTCTGGTCCAGCTGCCTTGCGGGGGTTCTGCCTCTTTAGCAGTTTGTTGACGTCTTTCTCCTGGATGGAGAGAGGTGGGGAGGGGTCTGTCTGGCTCCATTGTGTAGGGGGGGGGGGGTAGTGTCTCTGTCCAGGCAGGGAAGAAGAGGTGTGATAGCTGTGGAGGGGGTTGGTTGTGTGGGTCAAAGTCAGGACTGTTCCATTGTCGAATCTACAGTAGAAGTCATTAAGGTCGTTTGCAAGTCAGAGGTCATCCATAGAGTGGGGGGATTCAGTTTTGCAGCCTATGATCTCTCTAGAAGGCCTTTCCAGACTGACGAGGAGTCATTGGCTGCAAATTGTTCTTTCTTTGAGTACTGTCGTCTGGCCTCCTTAATCTCCTTGCCAAATGTGTACTTAGCCAGTCTAAACCTTTCCTTGTCTCCACTCCTGAAAGCCCTCTCCTTCTCCAAATGAAGCTGTTTGAGTCTTGCTGTGAAGCAGGGCTTGTCTTTGTTGTAACTCACCCTGGTGCGTGTTGCAATACATATGTCCTCACAGAAGCTGATGTATGACATCACAGACTCTGTGTATTCGTCCAGGCTGTTGGAAGCAGTCTTAAAAATGTCCCAGTCTGTGGTATTTAGGCAGTCACGCAGCTCCTCTACTGCTTCTCTGCTTCTCCAATTCTTGGATCTCCTGTATGCCGGGATCAGATGAATAAGAGTGTGGTCAGATAGTCACAGAGCCGCGCGGGGAACTGCATGATGTGAGAAAACGTGTTCTTTATTTGAAGGAGAAGACAAACTACTTCTTAATTTTAGCTATTTATTTATATGTCAAAATTCTAGACTTGTACAAGGACCACTTTTGGCAAAGAAAATCACAGTCAGCAAGCTGTTAATCTGTAACCAACCTTCCAAAAATGGATACATTCAATATGTCAAACAAAACATTTTACAGTATACAGAATGATTATGATTGGCTATTTGGTTGGGGAGGAGCCGCGGTTTAGACTTGGCTCTCCTCTCGTTGGTGCTTTAGGCTGGTCCCAGCCCCTGACACTCGATCCGTTCCAGGTGGAGATATCGCCGGTCCGTTCCCTTTGAGGGACGAGTTGACCTGTTGAAGAAAACATACACCTACTCTGATTTGTCCTTTCCTAGCCTAATATTTTCCATTACATCATTCTGAAGTTATGTGTGTGTTGCAGCATCTATCTTGATGACCTGACCCTTACCTCTTCATGTATTAATTCAAGTACCATGGAACTAATGCTTGATTCATCTCTCATTTATCAACAGGCCATCACATTAGTAAATTTCAGATGATTAAAAAACATATTAATTCAATTGATTTGCATATGGAATATCAAATACAATTAGTACATGTAATCACCCTAAATAAAGAACTGAATAGCTTTATTTACTTGTCTGCTACTGAGCGTTATAATGCAACTGTTTTTATAAAAAATAATTTCTAACAATGATAACCTCTGCTGATGGTGCTGTAACAATGATCAAAAATCTTCTCCTCCCTGGTCGGGCATTTGATTTACTGTATATATTTAGGGAGTTTGTGAGTTAAGTTGCCCTTGTTAAAGTCCCCAAGGACAATAACTGGGGAATACGTATTCTCTCTCCACTCCTAATATTTGGTTGGCGAGTTGATGTTGAGCCACTTTCACATCAGCTTACGGAGGGATGTAAATGCCTGCCAATATATAAGAAGTGAATGCACATGGAGATTAAAACGGTCTGCAGGTGATGGAAAATGATTCCAGGTCAGGAGAACAAGTTTGCAAAATCACTTTCACATCGTTGCACCAGCTTTGCTTTATATAGAAACAGATCCCTCTACCTTTCGTTTTGTGTGAATGTATCGGGTCGCGATCCACACGCAACAGCTGGAAGGCGGGCAGAGGCATAGCGGACTCTGGTTTTTGGAAGTTTATGTGAAATTAAGATATCTGCCAGAGCAGTTTCTGAAATAAATATACACTCTTTTTGTTGAATATTTTAAAAAGTATGATGGGTTTGAAAAATATAAATGTAAGCAACTCAAGTCTGACCAAGCTCAAAAGCTGCAGGAGGAGCAACATATCTGAAAAATCGCAAGAATAGAGTGGGGAGGTATAGATAGAATGTATCATAGGAACCCAATGGTCCTCATGGAAACCCATGTTTGAATATGAAAGTTAAAAAGTCTAAATGGTATCAAAACTTTGAATGGAAGTTAGTCAATTAGTCAGGCTACACATTGTAAAGTTGAAATGAGGTGTAAAGCTTAAAATATGAAAAATGGATACATTTTTAAATGTCCCCATTCTGATCAAATGGCCCAAGGAATGAATAGGACTTCATACAAAATGGCGTACAGCGCAAGAAGAAACAAAATGGATGTCATGAATAGTTACGTCACTATTGACGGACATATTACTTGTGGTCTCATTGGCCAAATGTAGGTAGACATAGTCGTTCTTTTGGCCAAGAAACCAATCAGAGTGACGGAGGGGCGGACCAAACATAAATGTCACCACAAGATGGCAGCTTCTTCAAATGAAGATATCTTCCACTACAGTTTCTGAAATAAATATACACTCTTTTTGTTGGAAAAAAAAACACTTTCTAAAAAACTTCTCTCATGAGCAAGATACGCTGTTACTAGCATAGAAATGCCTATGAAGTTCGTGTTAGCATAATCGCTAATCATTGCAAGCTACCTTGGCAGCAAAGGCACTGCATCAGGTCGCCAAGCAACAACAGTCACGCATTTCACCATGATAAATGATAGCAGTTTTTGAGATACAAAAGCTGAATATTTTAAAAAGTATAATGGGTTTGAAAAATATAAATGTTAGCAACTCAAGTCTGACCAAGCTCAAAAGCTGCAGGAGGAGTAGCATACCTGAAAAATCTGAAGAATAGAGTGGGAAGGTATAGATAGAATGTATCATAGCAACCCAATGGTCCTCATAGAAACCCATGTTTGTTTTTGAAACTTAAAAAGTCTAAATAATAACAAAACATTGAATGGAATTTATTCAGTTAGTTTGTCGACACATTGTAAAGTTTCATTGAGGTGTCAAGCTTAAAATATGAAAAAGTGCATCCATTTTTAAATGTCCCCATTCTGATCAAATGGCCATAGGAATGAATAGGATTTCAGACAAAATGGCACGCATTTCACCATGTTAAAAGGTAGACGTTTTTGAGTTTTTGGAAGTTTATGGAAAATTAAGATATCTGCCAGAGCAGTTTCTGAAATAAATATACACTCTTTTTGTTGAATATTTTAAAAAGTATGATGGGTTTGAAAATATAAATGTAAGCAACTCAAGTCTGACCAAGCTCAAAAGCTGCAGGAGGAACAGCATATCTGAAAAATTGGAAGAATAGAGTGGGGAGGTATAGATAGAATGTATCATAGGAACCCAATGGTCCTCATGGAAACCCATGTTTGAATATGAAACTTAAAAAGACTTAATAGTATCAAAACTTTGAATGGAAGTTAGTCAATTAGTCAGGTTACACATTGTAAAGTTGAAATGACGTGTCAAGCTTAAAATATGAAAAATGGATACATTTTTAAATGTCCCCATTCAGATCAAATGGCCATAGGAGTGAATAGGATTTCAGACAAAATGGCGTATAGCGCAAGAAGTATAAATCTTATGAAACAATACGGGTGTCATGAATAGCATACGTCACTCCCAATACAATTTCTGTAATAAATATACACTCTTTTTTTTTTTTAAAAACACATTCGAAAAAAGTTCTCTTCCTATCAACCTATCACACTATTACTAGCATTGAAATGCCTACGAAGTTAGTGTTAACATAATTACTCATCGTTGCTAGCAACCTCACCAGCTAAGGCTGCTGCATCAGGTAGCCTAGCAACAACAGTCATGCATTTCAGAATCAGAATCAGAATCAGAATTATTTTATTTGGCCAAGTATATTTGCACAACAAATTGACTTGGTGAGGTTAGTGCATGGGGCATAGAAAACAACTGCAAATATTGACAAAAAATTATAAAATAGTAAAATATTAACAAAATAGAAATAAGAAATGTACAAATTTACAAAATAGAACAATAAAACAATGCATTTTGTAGGCTGTGCGAGCTAAGTGGCAATGAGGCAAGAGGCTGTGAAATGGGTATGGGGCATGTACACTATGAATTAGAATAATTGTAAATAGTTATAAATTACACTGTCAGTGCATTGTGTGTGTGTGTGTGTGTGTGTGTGTGTGTGTGTGTGTGTGTGTGTGTGTGTGACTGGGTGGGGGTGGGAGTCCCAGAGTCAGTGAGAGGCAGGGAGCTTGTTTGTGAGCCCCACTGCCATGGGCAAGAAACTGTTCAGGTGGTGCGAGGACCACAGACTGCGCGAGGACCTTTTGCCGGATGGAAATCTATGAAGAGGTGGGGACCAGGATGGGAAGGATCAGCTATGATCTTTCCTGCTTTCTTACTGGTCCTGGAGTGGAACAGGTCCAGGAGAGATGGCAGGTAGCAGCCTTCTTGGCTGACCAAATAGTCCGCTGCAGTCTGCCTTTGTCCTTGGCAATGGAGGCAGTGAACCAGATGGTGATTGATTGGGTGAGGATGGACTCAATGATGACAGTGTAGAACTCGACCATCACTTTCTGTGGCATGTTGAATTTCTTCAGCTGCCAAAGGAAGAACATCCTCTGCTGGGCCTTCATGATGGTGGAGGTGGTCCTGAGGTCCTGTGAAATTATTGTCCCCAGGAAACTGACTCCACAGTATTAACTGGGAAGTCACACATGAGGGGGGTGTTTGGGGCTGGGATTCTCCTGAAGTTTACTACCATCTCTACAGTTTTTAGGGCGTTCAGCTCCAAGTTGTTCTGGCTGCACCAGGAAGCTAGGCTGTCAACTTCCTCACTGTAGGCAGACTCATCCCCATTGGAGATTAATCCAATGAGGGTTGTGTCATCGGCGAAATTCAGGAGTTTGGCAGAAGGGTGGCTAGAGATGCAGCTGTCGGTGTAGAGGGAGAAGAGTAGAGGAGAGAGCAAACAGCCTTGTGGGTTTCCAGTGCTGATGGTCCGGGGGTCAGAGACAAGCTAGCCCAGCCGCACGTGCTGCTTCCTGTCTGTCAGGAAGTCAGTGATCCACCTGCAGGTGGGCTCAGGCACACTCAGCTGGGATAGCTTGTCCTGGAGGAGAGCTGGGGTGATGGTGTTGAATGCAGAGCTGAAGTCCACAACCAGGACCCTGGCATAGGTGCCGGGGGAGTCTAGGTGCTGGAGGATGAATTGGAGTCCCATGTTGACTGCGTCATCTACAGAGCTGTTGGCTCTGTCGGCGAACTGCAGTGGGTCGAGGAGGGGGTTGCTGATGGCCTTGAGGTGGGTGAGCACGAGGCCCTCAAAGGTCTTCATTACCATAGAGGTCATGGCGACTGGTTTGTAATCATTAAGGTCTGTGATCCTCTGCTTTTTGGGACGTGGGATGATGGCGGATGTTTTGAAGCAGGCAGGTACTATGCATTCGACCAGTGAGGTGTTAAAGATGTCCGTAGACACTGGAGACAGCTGGTCTGCACAGTGCTTCAGTGTGGCGGGGGAGACAGCGTCTGGTCCAGCTGCCTTGCGGGGGTTCTGCCTCTTTAGCAGTTTGTTGACGTCTTTCTCCTGGATGGAGAGAGGTGGGGAGGGGTCTGTCTGGCTCCATTGTGTAGGGGGGGGGGGTAGTGTCTCTGTCCAGGCAGGGAAGAAGAGGTGTGATAGCTGTGGAGGGGGTTGGTTGTGTGGGTCAAAGTCAGGACTGTTCCATTGTCGAATCTACAGTAGAAGTCATTAAGGTCGTTTGCAAGTCAGAGGTCATCCATAGAGTGGGGGGATTCAGTTTTGCAGCCTATGATCTCTCTAGAAGGCCTTTCCAGACTGACGAGGAGTCATTGGCTGCAAATTGTTCTTTCTTTGAGTACTGTCGTCTGGCCTCCTTAATCTCCTTGCCAAATGTGTACTTAGCCAGTCTAAACCTTTCCTTGTCTCCACTCCTGAAAGCCCTCTCCTTCTCCAAATGAAGCTGTTTGAGTCTTGCTGTGAAGCAGGGCTTGTCATTGTTGTAACTCACCCTGGTGCGTGTTGCAATACATATGTCCTCACAGAAGCTGATGTATGACATCACAGACTCTGTGTATTCGTCCAGGCTGTTGGAAGCAGTCTTAAAAATGTCCCAGTCTGTGGTATTTAGGCAGTCACGCAGCTCCTCTACTGCTTCTCTGCTTCTCCAATTCTTGGATCTCCTGTATGCCGGGATCAGATGAATAAGAGTGTGGTCAGATAGTCACAGAGCCGCGCGGGGAACTGCATGATGTGAGAAAACGTGTTCTTTATTTGAAGGAGAAGACAAACTACTTCTTAATTTTAGCTATTTATTTATATGTCAAAATTCTAGACTTGTACAAGGACCACTTTTGGCAAAGAAAATCACAGTCAGCAAGCTGTTAATCTGTAACCAACCTTCCAAAAATGGATACATTCAATATGTCAAACAAAACATTTTACAGTATACAGAATGATTATGATTGGCTATTTGGTTGGGGAGGAGCCGCGGTTTAGACTTGGCTCTCCTCTCGTTGGTGCTTTAGGCTGGTCCCAGCCCCTGACACTCGATCCGTTCCAGGTGGAGATATCGCCGGTCCGTTCCCTTTGAGGGACGAGTTGACCTGTTGAAGAAAACATACACCTACTCTGATTTGTCCTTTCCTAGCCTAATATTTTCCATTACATCATTCTGAAGTTATGTGTGTGTTGCAGCATCTATCTTGATGACCTGACCCTTACCTCTTCATGTATTAATTCAAGTACCATGGAACTAATGCTTGATTCATCTCTCATTTATCAACAGGCCATCACATTAGTAAATTTCAGATGATTAAAAAACATATTAATTCAATTGATTTGCATATGGAATATCAAATACAATTAGTACATGTAATCACCCTAAATAAAGAACTGAATAGCTTTATTTACTCGTCTGCTACTGAGCATTATAATGCAACTGTTTTTATAAAAAATAATTTCTAACAATGATAACCTCTGCTGATGGTGCTGTAACAATGATCAAAAATCTTCTCCTCCCTGGTCGGGCATTTGATTTACTGTATATATTTAGGGAGTTTGTGAGTTAAGTTGCCCTTGTTAAAGTCCCCAAGGACAATAACTGGGGAATACGTATTCTCTCTCCACTCCTAATATTTGGTTGGCGAGTTGATGTTGAGCCACTTTCACATCAGCTTACGGAGGGATGTAAATGCCTGCCAATATATAAGAAGTGAATGCACATGGAGAGTAAAACGGTCTGCAGGTGATGGAAAATGATTCCAGGTCAGGAGAACAAGTTTGCAAAATCACTTTCACATCGTTGCACCAGCTTTGCTTTATATAGAAACAGATCCCTCTACCTTTCGTTTTGTGTGAATGTATCGGGTCGCAATCCACACGCAACAGCTGGAAGGCGGGCAGCGGCATAGCGGACTCTGGTGTAGATTCAATCAGCCACGATTCTGTGAAACACAAAACAGAAGAGAGAGAAAAGTCTATATTTGTCCTGATAAGAAGACGCAATTTTTCGGTATTTAGCCTTAGATGGAGTTTACCACCCGCTTTGGGCTGCATTCCCAAACAACCCGACTCCGAGAAGACCGGACCCCGGCGTGACGAGGGCTGTTACCGGCCTCACACCGTCCACGGGCAGAGCCTTGGTCAGAAGGACTCAGGCCCCCGGCCAAAAGCGGTCTTCTATATGCCACTTTTCCCGCGCCTGCCGGATTGGCGAGGGATTCGGCGCTTTAGATTCAGAAAGCCCCCAGTCTGAATTGCTGTTAGTATCAGGAGTAGGCTCACTCTTTTTAGCTGGCTATATTCAGTGGAAGGGATTGCTGGAGGTAGAGTGACCACTTGACTTGTACTGGTAGGTGGGCCATTGTATTTCCTCCGCTGAGGGTACAGTGCTACTTTGGAGAAATCAGCAGGGCTGGTAGAGGTTTCGAGAGTATTTCGGCAGTGGCCACTGTCAAAACTGTATGGAGCCTCTCTGAAATGTATTCTAAGTTAGACAGGCTAGGGACAGCTAGAGCAAGACTTATTTTACTTATTTTACTTCAAGTACTATAATATCTTTCAGTATTTGGTTTTATTTCCTTTAACTCTTTGGTAATTTCTTTTACTCCAACCTATTTACTTTCACTTTTATTTCTTTGATTTATTTTATTTTATTTTACTCACTTTAGTATTACACTTCTGTTACATTTTGTCAAACTACTTTACACTTTTAGTGTTGCATTACAATACTCATATATACATTTTCTTTTACTCTAATTACTATGATTACTTTGAAAAGATTTGATTCATTTTAATTTTGTTCATTTCGATAATTTCGTCAATTTCTTTTTTACCCCGTGGGTTTACTTTAATTACTTTGCATCTTCTATTTTGATTCGTTTTTCCTTAAATACTTCTTTTTACTTGGAGAACGAGAGACATCGGAGTCCCTCGGCTGAGGGGGAGGTGAAGACCAGAGTGAGTCTACATATCGGAGGAATGGGGGAATTTGTAGCCCTCGATATCTTAACTTACTGTACTATTTGTCATCTGTTTTTTTTACTTTTCTCCAGGATCACTTTTTTGATATCTTGTCCTTCTTTTTACTTGGACTTTTCTTTACTTGGATTTCGGGAGTCATCGGAGTCCCTCGGCTGAGGGTGCGGTGATAGACCGGAGTGAGTGAGTGGGAGAACTTTAACCTTCGGTGTATAGACTTACCGTAACTACTTTTCATCTCTTTTTGTATTTTTTTTGTATTATTTTTCCATTCAATCACTTCATTGATATCTTGTATTGCCATGCTGTGATGATTAATGCTTGAATAAAGAACAACTCTGCAAACCAAGGAAAAGTTTTATTAGATTTATACATAGTATAGTACTTACCACTTGGAATGATGTGTTATCCTCCTTGCTAAACATAAAGAGTTAGATTACACTGTGCATATTACATCAAATGATCTGATTGGTTATTCTAGCCACTTTGTTGAAATATCCCCTTTGGATGAACTGTCCTCATGTAGAAATCCAAATCCTGCAACCACACCAACTGGCACTCATATAAGAATAGAACCGTTGTTAACCATTGGGGCTTTCATATGCTGAGTTCTGATTTGTAGGTCACTTACAGTGCTTAGCATTAAGAGGTAGCAGGGGAAACTGTGGGAAATAGACAGTTAACAGCAAGGTGAATCTATTCGACACCAGCCTAGGATTATCTTCTTGAATTATCTTCTAGCATCCTAGTCGGGAAAGACCCTTTAGACAGGAGATTTAAACCATTAGAAAGAGGGCTGGACCAGTACCCTGTATAGGGTAAATTCACCGGGAGACATTTTTGGTGCCCAACGTGGGGCAGTGCTGGAGCACGGATCGAGCATGAGGCTCGGAGCTGGGGAGTTGGTCGAGTGGGACGGTTGGACTCTGTTGGACTCTGGTCGAGTGTGACGGTTGGACTCCCAGTACTGGAGTACTGGTCGGGTGTGACGGTTCAACTCTCAGTGCTGGAGCGCTGTCCGAGTGAGTGCTTCTCAGTGTTGAAGCGCTGTCCGGTGCTGATCGAGTGTGAAGGCTTGACTCTCAGTGCTGGAGCGCTGTCCAGTGCTGACCAAGTGTGACAGTCAACTCTCAGTGCTGGAGCATTGATCCTAGCAAGCTACCTTGCCAGCCAAGGCACTGCATCAGGTAGCCTAGCAAAAACAGTCACGCATTTCACCATGTTAAAAGGTAGGAGTTTTTGGAAGTTTATGGAAAATGAAGATATCTTCCACTACAGTTTCTGAAATAAATATACACTCTTTTTGTTGGAAAAAAACACTTTCGAAAAAACTTCTCTTACTAGAAAGGTATGCTGTTACTAGCACAGAAATGCCTACGAAGGTCGTGTTAGCATAATCGCTAATCGTTGCTAGCTACCTTGCCAGCTAAGGTACTGCATCAGGTCGCCTAGCAACAGCCGTCAGTCATTTCACCATGTTAAATGATAGGAGTTTTTGAGTTACAAAAAGCTGAATATTTTAAAAAGTATAATGAGTTTGAAAAATATAAATGTAAGCAACTAGAGTCTGACCAAGCTCAAAAGCTGCAGGAGAAGTAGCATATCTGAAAAATCTGAAGAATAGAATGGTGAGGTATAGATAGAATGTGTCATAGGAACCCAAACCCATGTTTGAATATGAAAGTTAAAAAGTCTAAATGGTATCAAAACTTTGAATGGAAGTTAGTCAATTAGTCAGGCTACGCATTGTAAAGTTGAAATGAGGTGTCATGCTTAAAATATGAAAAATGGATACATTTTTAAATGTCCCCATTCAGACCAAATGGCCATAGGAATGAATAGGATTTTAGACTAAATGGCATACAGCGCAAGAAGTATAAATGGTATGAAACAAAATGGATATCATGAATAGCTACGGACATATTATTTGTGGTCTCATTGGCCAAAAGTAGGAAGACATAGTCGTTCTTTTGGCCAAGAAACCAATCAGAGTGATGGACCAAACAAAAATGTCACCACAAGATGGCAGCTTCTTCACTGGAAAATTAAGATATCTTCCACTACAGTTTCTGAAATAAATATACACTCTTTTTGTTGGAAAAAAACACTTTCTAAAAAAACTTCTCTTACTAGCAAGGTATGCTGTTACTAGCATAGAAATGCCTACGAAGGTCGTGTTAGCATAATCGCTAATCGTTGCTAGCTACCTTGCCAGCTAAGGTACTGCATCAGGTCGCCAAGCAACAACAGTCACGCATTTCACCATGATAAATGATAGCAGTTTTTGAGTTACAAAAAGCTGAATATTTTAAAAAGTTACAATGGGTTTGAAAAATATAAATGTTAGCAACTCAAGTCTGACCAAGCTCAAAAGCTGCAGGAGGAGTAGCATACCTGAAAAATCTGAAGAATAGAGTGGGAAGGTATAGATAGAATGATTCATAGCAACCCAATGATCCTCATAGAAACCCATGTTTGTTTTTGAAACTTAAAAAGTCTAAATAATATCAAAACATTGAATGGAATTTATTCATTTAGTTTGTCCACACATTGTAAAGTTTCATTGAGGTGTCAAGCTTAAAATATGAAAAAGTGCATCCATTTTTAAATGTCCCCATTCAGATCAAATGGCCATAGGAATGAATAGGATTTCAGACAAAATGGCACGCATTTCACCATGTTAAAAGGTAGACATTTTTGAGTTTTTGGAAGTTTATGTGAAATTAAGATATCTGCCAGAGCAGTTTCTGAAATAAATATACACTCTTTTTGTTGAATATTTTAAAAAGTATGATGGGTTTGAAAAATATAAATGTAAGCAACTCAAGTCTGACCAAGCTCAAAAGCTGCAGGAGGAGCAACATATCTGAAAAATCGCAAGAATAGAGTGGGGAGGTATAGATAGAATGTATCATAGGAACCCAATGGTCCTCATGGAAACCCATGTTTGAATATGAAAGTTAAAAAGTCTAAATGGTATCAAAACTTTGAATGGAAGTTAGTCAATTAGTCAGGCTACACATTGTAAAGTTGAAATGAGGTGTAAAGCTTAAAATATGAAAAATGGATACATTTTTAAATGTCCCCATTCAGATCAAATGGCCCAAGGAATGAATAGGACTTCATACAAAATGGCGTACAGCGCAAGAAGAAACAAAATGGATGTCATGAATAGTTACGTCACTATTGACGGACATATTACTTGTGGTCTCATTGGCCAAATGTAGGTAGACATAGTCGTTCTTTTGGCCAAGAAACCAATCAGAGTGACGGAGGGGCGGACCAAACATAAATGTCACCACAAGATGGCAGCTTCTTCAAATGAAGATATCTTCCACTACAGTTTCTGAAATAAATATACACTCTTTTTGTTGGAAAAAAAAACACTTTCTAAAAAACTTCTCTCATGAGCAAGATACGCTGTTACTAGCATAGAAATGCCTATGAAGTTCGTGTTAGCATAATCGCTAATCATTGCAAGCTACCTTGGCAGCAAAGGCACTGCATCAGGTCGCCAAGCAACAACAGTCACGCATTTCACCATGATAAATGATAGCAGTTTTTGAGATACAAAAGCTGAATATTTTAAAAAGTATAATGGGTTTGAAAAATATAAATGTTAGCAACTCAAGTCTGACCAAGCTCAAAAGCTGCAGGAGGAGTAGCATACCTGAAAAATCTGAAGAATAGAGTGGGAAGGTATAGATAGAATGTATCATAGCAACCCAATGGTCCTCATAGAAACCCATGTTTGTTTTTGAAACTTAAAAAGTCTAAATAATAACAAAACATTGAATGGAATTTATTCAGTTAGTTTGTCGACACATTGTAAAGTTTCATTGAGGTGTCAAGCTTAAAATATGAAAAAGTGCATCCATTTTTAAATGTCCCCATTCTGATCAAATGGCCATAGGAATGAATAGGATTTCAGACAAAATGGCACGCATTTCACCATGTTAAAAGGTAGACGTTTTTGAGTTTTTGGAAGTTTATGGAAAATTAAGATATCTGCCAGAGCAGTTTCTGAAATAAATATACACTCTTTTTGTTGAATATTTTAAAAAGTATGATGGGTTTGAAAATATAAATGTAAGCAACTCAAGTCTGACCAAGCTCAAAAGCTGCAGGAGGAACAGCATATCTGAAAAATTGGAAGAATAGAGTGGGGAGGTATAGATAGAATGTATCATAGGAACCCAATGGTCCTCATGGAAACCCATGTTTGAATATGAAACTTAAAAAGACTTAATAGTATCAAAACTTTGAATGGAAGTTAGTCAATTAGTCAGGTTACACATTGTAAAGTTGAAATGACGTGTCAAGCTTAAAATATGAAAAATGGATACATTTTTAAATGTCCCCATTCAGATCAAATGGCCATAGGAGTGAATAGGATTTCAGACAAAATGGCGTATAGCGCAAGAAGTATAAATCTTATGAAACAATACGGGTGTCATGAATAGCATACGTCACTCCCAATACAATTTCTGTAATAAATATACACTCTTTTTTTTTTTTAAAAAACACATTCGAAAAAAGTTCTCTTCCTATCAACCTATCACACTATTACTAGCATTGAAATGCCTACGAAGTTAGTGTTAGCATAATTACTCATCGTTGCTAGCAACCTCACCAGCTAAGGCTGCTGCATCAGGTAGCCTAGCAACAACAGTCATGCATTTCAGAATCAGAATCAGAATCAGAATTATTTTATTTGGCCAAGTATATTTGCACAACAAATTGACTTGGTGAGGTTAGTGCATGGGGCATAGAAAACAACTGCAAATATTGACAAAAAATTATAAAATAGTAAAATATTAACAAAATAGAAATAAGAAATGTACAAATTTACAAAATAGAACAATAAAACAATGCATTTTGTAGGCTGTGCGAGCTAAGTGGCAATGAGGCAAGAGGCTGTGAAATGGGTATGGGGCATGTACACTATGAATTAGAATAATTGTAAATAGTTATAAATTACACTGTCAGTGCATTGTGTGTGTGTGTGTGTGTGTGTGTGTGTGTGTGTGTGTGTGTGTGTGTGTGTGTGTGTGTGTGTGTGTGTGTGACTGGGTGGGGGTGGGAGTCCCAGAGTCAGTGAGAGGCAGGGAGCTTGTTTGTGAGCCCCACTGCCATGGGCAAGAAACTGTTCAGGTGGTGCGAGGACCACAGACTGCGCGAGGACCTTTTGCCGGATGGAAATCTATGAAGAGGTGGGGACCAGGATGGGAAGGATCAGCTATGATCTTTCCTGCTTTCTTACTGGTCCTGGAGTGGAACAGGTCCAGGAGAGATGGCAGGTAGCAGCCTTCTTGGCTGACCAAATAGTCCGCTGCAGTCTGCCTTTGTCCTTGGCAATGGAGGCAGTGAACCAGATGGTGATTGATTGGGTGAGGATGGACTCAATGATGACAGTGTAGAACTCGACCATCACTTTCTGTGGCATGTTGAATTTCTTCAGCTGCCAAAGGAAGAACATCCTCTGCTGGGCCTTCATGATGGTGGAGGTGGTCCTGAGGTCCTGTGAAATTATTGTCCCCAGGAAACTGACTCCACAGTATTAACTGGGAAGTCACACATGAGGGGGGTGTTTGGGGCTGGGATTCTCCTGAAGTTTACTACCATCTCTACAGTTTTTAGGGCGTTCAGCTCCAAGTTGTTCTGGCTGCACCAGGAAGCTAGGCTGTCAACTTCCTCACTGTAGGCAGACTCATCCCCATTGGAGATTAATCCAATGAGGGTTGTGTCATCGGCGAAATTCAGGAGTTTGGCAGAAGGGTGGCTAGAGATGCAGCTGTCGGTGTAGAGGGAGAAGAGTAGAGGAGAGAGCAAACAGCCTTGTGGGTTTCCAGTGCTGATGGTCCGGGGGTCAGAGACAAGCTAGCCCAGCCGCACGTGCTGCTTCCTGTCTGTCAGGAAGTCAGTGATCCACCTGCAGGTGGGCTCAGGCACACTCAGCTGGGATAGCTTGTCCTGGAGGAGAGCTGGGGTGATGGTGTTGAATGCAGAGCTGAAGTCCACAACCAGGACCCTGGCATAGGTGCCGGGGGAGTCTAGGTGCTGGAGGATGAATTGGAGTCCCATGTTGACTGCGTCATCTACAGAGCTGTTGGCTCTGTCGGCGAACTGCAGTGGGTCGAGGAGGGGGTTGCTGATGGCCTTGAGGTGGGTGAGCACGAGGCCCTCAAAGGTCTTCATTACCATAGAGGTCATGGCGACTGGTTTGTAATCATTAAGGTCTGTGATCCTCTGCTTTTTGGGACGTGGGATGATGGCGGATGTTTTGAAGCAGGCAGGTACTATGCATTCGACCAGTGAGGTGTTAAAGATGTCCGTAGACACTGGAGACAGCTGGTCTGCACAGTGCTTCAGTGTGGCGGGGGAGACAGCGTCTGGTCCAGCTGCCTTGCGGGGGTTCTGCCTCTTTAGCAGTTTGTTGACGTCTTTCTCCTGGATGGAGAGAGGTGGGGAGGGGTCTGTCTGGCTCCATTGTGTAGGGGGGGGGGGGTAGTGTCTCTGTCCAGGCAGGGAAGAAGAGGTGTGATAGCTGTGGAGGGGGTTGGTTGTGTGGGTCAAAGTCAGGACTGTTCCATTGTCGAATCTACAGTAGAAGTCATTAAGGTCGTTTGCAAGTCAGAGGTCATCCATAGAGTGGGGGGATTCAGTTTTGCAGCCTATGATCTCTCTAGAAGGCCTTTCCAGACTGACGAGGAGTCATTGGCTGCAAATTGTTCTTTCTTTGAGTACTGTCGTCTGGCCTCCTTAATCTCCTTGCCAAATGTGTACTTAGCCAGTCTAAACCTTTCCTTGTCTCCACTCCTGAAAGCCCTCTCCTTCTCCAAATGAAGCTGTTTGAGTCTTGCTGTGAAGCAGGGCTTGTCTTTGTTGTAACTCACCCTGGTGCGTGTTGCAATACATATGTCCTCACAGAAGCTGATGTATGACATCACAGACTCTGTGTATTCGTCCAGGCTGTTGGAAGCAGTCTTAAAAATGTCCCAGTCTGTGGTATTTAGGCAGTCACGCAGCTCCTCTACTGCTTCTCTGCTTCTCCAATTCTTGGATCTCCTGTATGCCGGGATCAGATGAATAAGAGTGTGGTCAGATAGTCACAGAGCCGCGCGGGGAACTGCATGATGTGAGAAAACGTGTTCTTTATTTGAAGGAGAAGACAAACTACTTCTTAATTTTAGCTATTTATTTATATGTCAAAATTCTAGACTTGTACAAGGACCACTTTTGGCAAAGAAAATCACAGTCAGCAAGCTGTTAATCTGTAACCAACCTTCCAAAAATGGATACATTCAATATGTCAAACAAAACATTTTACAGTATACAGAATGATTATGATTGGCTATTTGGTTGGGGAGGAGCCGCGGTTTAGACTTGGCTCTCCTCTCGTTGGTGCTTTAGGCTGGTCCCAGCCCCTGACACTCGATCCGTTCCAGGTGGAGATATCGCCGGTCCGTTCCCTTTGAGGGACGAGTTGACCTGTTGAAGAAAACATACACCTACTCTGATTTGTCCTTTCCTAGCCTAATATTTTCCATTACATCATTCTGAAGTTATGTGTGTGTTGCAGCATCTATCTTGATGACCTGACCCTTACCTCTTCATGTATTAATTCAAGTACCATGGAACTAATGCTTGATTCATCTCTCATTTATCAACAGGCCATCACATTAGTAAATTTCAGATGATTAAAAAACATATTAATTCAATTGATTTGCATATGGAATATCAAATACAATTAGTACATGTAATCACCCTAAATAAAGAACTGAATAGCTTTATTTACTCGTCTGCTACTGAGCGTTATAATGCAACTGTTTTTATAAAAAATAATTTCTAACAATGATAACCTCTGCTGATGGTGCTGTAACAATGATCAAAAATCTTCTCCTCCCTGGTCGGGCATTTGATTTACTGTATATATTTAGGGAGTTTGTGAGTTAAGTTGCCCTTGTTAAAGTCCCCAAGGACAATAACTGGGGAATACGTATTCTCTCTCCACTCCTAATATTTGGTTGGCGAGTTGATGTTGAGCCACTTTCACATCAGCTTACGGAGGGATGTAAATGCCTGCCAATATATAAGAAGTGAATGCACATGGAGATTAAAACGGTCTGCAGGTGATGGAAAATGATTCCAGGTCAGGAGAACAAGTTTGCAAAATCACTTTCACATCGTTGCACCAGCTTTGCTTTATATAGAAACAGATCCCTCTACCTTTCGTTTTGTGTGAATGTATCGGGTCGCGATCCACACGCAACAGCTGGAAGGCGGGCAGCGGCATAGCGGACTCTGGTTTTTGGAAGTTTATGTGAAATTAAGATATCTGCCAGAGCAGTTTCTGAAATAAATATACACTCTTTTTGTTGAATATTTTAAAAAGTATGATGGGTTTGAAAAATATAAATGTAAGCAACTCAAGTCTGACCAAGCTCAAAAGCTGCAGGAGGAGCAACATATCTGAAAAATCGCAAGAATAGAGTGGGGAGGTATAGATAGAATGTATCATAGGAACCCAATGGTCCTCATGGAAACCCATGTTTGAATATGAAAGTTAAAAAGTCTAAATGGTATCAAAACTTTGAATGGAAGTTAGTCAATTAGTCAGGCTACACATTGTAAAGTTGAAATGAGGTGTAAAGCTTAAAATATGAAAAATGGATACATTTTTAAATGTCCCCATTCTGATCAAATGGCCCAAGGAATGAATAGGACTTCATACAAAATGGCGTACAGCGCAAGAAGAAACAAAATGGATGTCATGAATAGTTACGTCACTATTGACGGACATATTACTTGTGGTCTCATTGGCCAAATGTAGGTAGACATAGTCGTTCTTTTGGCCAAGAAACCAATCAGAGTGACGGAGGGGCGGACCAAACATAAATGTCACCACAAGATGGCAGCTTCTTCAAATGAAGATATCTTCCACTACAGTTTCTGAAATAAATATACACTCTTTTTGTTGGAAAAAAAAACACTTTCTAAAAAACTTCTCTCATGAGCAAGATACGCTGTTACTAGCATAGAAATGCCTATGAAGTTCGTGTTAGCATAATCGCTAATCATTGCAAGCTACCTTGGCAGCAAAGGCACTGCATCAGGTCGCCAAGCAACAACAGTCACGCATTTCACCATGATAAATGATAGCAGTTTTTGAGATACAAAAGCTGAATATTTTAAAAAGTATAATGGGTTTGAAAAATATAAATGTTAGCAACTCAAGTCTGACCAAGCTCAAAAGCTGCAGGAGGAGTAGCATACCTGAAAAATCTGAAGAATAGAGTGGGAAGGTATAGATAGAATGTATCATAGCAACCCAATGGTCCTCATAGAAACCCATGTTTGTTTTTGAAACTTAAAAAGTCTAAATAATAACAAAACATTGAATGGAATTTATTCAGTTAGTTTGTCGACACATTGTAAAGTTTCATTGAGGTGTCAAGCTTAAAATATGAAAAAGTGCATCCATTTTTAAATGTCCCCATTCTGATCAAATGGCCATAGGAATGAATAGGATTTCAGACAAAATGGCACGCATTTCACCATGTTAAAAGGTAGACGTTTTTGAGTTTTTGGAAGTTTATGGAAAATTAAGATATCTGCCAGAGCAGTTTCTGAAATAAATATACACTCTTTTTGTTGAATATTTTAAAAAGTATGATGGGTTTGAAAATATAAATGTAAGCAACTCAAGTCTGACCAAGCTCAAAAGCTGCAGGAGGAACAGCATATCTGAAAAATTGGAAGAATAGAGTGGGGAGGTATAGATAGAATGTATCATAGGAACCCAATGGTCCTCATGGAAACCCATGTTTGAATATGAAACTTAAAAAGACTTAATAGTATCAAAACTTTGAATGGAAGTTAGTCAATTAGTCAGGTTACACATTGTAAAGTTGAAATGACGTGTCAAGCTTAAAATATGAAAAATGGATACATTTTTAAATGTCCCCATTCAGATCAAATGGCCATAGGAGTGAATAGGATTTCAGACAAAATGGCGTATAGCGCAAGAAGTATAAATCTTATGAAACAATACGGGTGTCATGAATAGCATACGTCACTCCCAATACAATTTCTGTAATAAATATACACTCTTTTTTTTTTTAAAAAACACATTCGAAAAAAGTTCTCTTCCTATCAACCTATCACACTATTACTAGCATTGAAATGCCTACGAAGTTAGTGTTAGCATAATTACTCATCGTTGCTAGCAACCTCACCAGCTAAGGCTGCTGCATCAGGTAGCCTAGCAACAACAGTCATGCATTTCAGAATCAGAATCAGAATCAGAATTATTTTATTTGGCCAAGTATATTTGCACAACAAATTGACTTGGTGAGGTTAGTGCATGGGGCATAGAAAACAACTGCAAATATTGACAAAAAATTATAAAATAGCAAAATATTAACAAAATAGAAATAAGAAATGTACAAATTTACAAAATAGAACAATAAAACAATGCATTTTGTAGGCTGTGCGAGCTAAGTGGCAATGAGGCAAGAGGCTGTGAAATGGGTATGGGGCATGTACACTATGAATTAGAATAATTGTAAATAGTTATAAATTACACTGTCAGTGCATTGTGTGTGTGTGTGTGTGTGTGTGTGTGTGTGTGTGTGTGTGTGTGTGTGTGTGTGTGTGTGTGTGTGTGTGTGTGTGACTGGGTGGGGGTGGGAGTCCCAGAGTCAGTGAGAGGCAGGGAGCTTGTTTGTGAGCCCCACTGCCATGGGCAAGAAACTGTTCAGGTGGTGCGAGGACCACAGACTGCGCGAGGACCTTTTGCCGGATGGAAATCTATGAAGAGGTGGGGACCAGGATGGGAAGGATCAGCTATGATCTTTCCTGCTTTCTTACTGGTCCTGGAGTGGAACAGGTCCAGGAGAGATGGCAGGTAGCAGCCTTCTTGGCTGACCAAATAGTCCGCTGCAGTCTGCCTTTGTCCTTGGCAATGGAGGCAGTGAACCAGATGGTGATTGATTGGGTGAGGATGGACTCAATGATGACAGTGTAGAACTCGACCATCACTTTCTGTGGCATGTTGAATTTCTTCAGCTGCCAAAGGAAGAACATCCTCTGCTGGGCCTTCATGATGGTGGAGGTGGTCCTGAGGTCCTGTGAAATTATTGTCCCCAGGAAACTGACTCCACAGTATTAACTGGGAAGTCACACATGAGGGGGGTGTTTGGGGCTGGGATTCTCCTGAAGTTTACTACCATCTCTACAGTTTTTAGGGCGTTCAGCTCCAAGTTGTTCTGGCTGCACCAGGAAGCTAGGCTGTCAACTTCCTCACTGTAGGCAGACTCATCCCCATTGGAGATTAATCCAATGAGGGTTGTGTCATCGGCGAAATTCAGGAGTTTGGCAGAAGGGTGGCTAGAGATGCAGCTGTCGGTGTAGAGGAGAGAGCAAACAGCCTTGTGGGTTTCCAGTGCTGATGGTCCGGGGGTCAGAGACAAGCTAGCCCAGCCGCACGTGCTGCTTCCTGTCTGTCAGGAAGTCAGTGATCCACCTGCAGGTGGGCTCAGGCACACTCAGCTGGGATAGCTTGTCCTGGAGGAGAGCTGGGGTGATGGTGTTGAATGCAGAGCTGAAGTCCACAACCAGGACCCTGGCATAGGTGCCGGGGGAGTCTAGGTGCTGGAGGATGAATTGGAGTCCCATGTTGACTGCGTCATCTACAGAGCTGTTGGCTCTGTCGGCGAACTGCAGTGGGTCGAGGAGGGGGTTGCTGATGGCCTTGAGGTGGGTGAGCACGAGGCGCTCAAAGGTCTTCATTACCATAGAGGTCATGGCGACTGGTTTGTAATCATTAAGGTCTGTGATCCTCTGCTTTTTGGGACGTGGGATGATGGCGGATGTTTTGAAGCAGGCAGGTACTATGCATTCGACCAGTGAGGTGTTAAAGATGTCCGTAGACACTGGAGACAGCTGGTCTGCACAGTGCTTCAGTGTGGCGGGGGAGACAGCGTCTGGTCCAGCTGCCTTGCGGGGGTTCTGCCTCTTTAGCAGTTTGTTGACGTCTTTCTCCTGGATGGAGAGAGGTGTGATGGGGAGGGGTCTGTCTGGCTCCATTGTGTAGGGGGGGGGGTAGTGTCTCTGTCCAGGCAGGGAAGAAGAGGTGTGATAGCTGTGGAGGGGGTTGGTTGTGTGGGTCAAAGTCAGGACTGTTCCATTGTCGAATCTACAGTAGAAGTCATTAAGGTCGTTTGCAAGTCAGAGGTCATCCATAGAGTGGGGGGATTCAGTTTTGCAGCCTATGATCTCTCTAGAAGGCCTTTCCAGACTGACGAGGAGTCATTGGCTGCAAATTGTTCTTTCTTTGAGTACTGTCGTCTGGCCTCCTTAATCTCCTTGCCAAATGTGTACTTAGCCAGTCTAAACCTTTCCTTGTCTCCACTCCTGAAAGCCCTCTCCTTCTCCAAATGAAGCTGTTTGAGTCTTGCTGTGAAACAGGGCTTGTCTTTGTTGTAACTCACCCTGGTGCGTGTTGCAATACATATGTCCTCACAGAAGCTGATGTATGACATCACAGACTCTGTGTATTCGTCCAGGCTGTTGGAAGCAGTCTTAAAAATGTCCCAGTCTGTGGTATTTAGGCAGTCACGCAGCTCCTCTACTGCTTCTCTGCTTCTCCAATTCTTGGATCTCCTGTATGCCGGGATCAGATGAATAAGAGTGTGGTCAGATAGTCACAGAGCCGCGCGGGGAACTGCATGATGTGAGAAAACGTGTTCTTTATTTGAAGGAGAAGACAAACTACTTCTTAATTTTAGCTATTTATTTATATGTCAAAATTCTAGACTTGTACAAGGACCACTTTTGGCAAAGAAAATCACAGTCAGCAAGCTGTTAATCTGTAACCAACCTTCCAAAAATGGATACATTCAATATGTCAAACAAAACATTTTACAGTATACAGAATGATTATGATTGGCTATTTGGTTGGGGAGGAGACTTGGCTCTCCTCTCGTTGGTGCTTTAGGCTGGTCCCAGCCCCTGACACTCGATCCGTTCCAGGTGGAGATATCGCCGGTCCGTTCCCTTTGAGGGACGAGTTGACCTGTTGAAGAAAACATACACCTACTCTGATTTGTCCTTTCCTAGCCTAATATTTTCCATTACATCATTCTGAAGTTATGTGTGTGTTGCAGCATCTATCTTGATGACCTGACCCTTACCTCTTCATGTATTAATTCAAGTACCATGGAACTAATGCTTGATTCATCTCTCATTTATCAACAGGCCATCACATTAGTAAATTTCAGATGATTAAAAAACATATTAATTCAATTGATTTGCATATGGAATATCAAATACAATTAGTACATGTAATCACCCTAAATAAAGAACTGAATAGCTTTATTTACTCGTCTGCTACTGAGCATTATAATGCAACTGTTTTTATAAAAAATAATTTCTAACAATGATAACCTCTGCTGATGGTGCTGTAACAATGATCAAAAATCTTCTCCTCCCTGGTCGGGCATTTGATTTACTGTATATATTTAGGGAGTTTGTGAGTTAAGTTGCCCTTGTTAAAGTCCCCAAGGACAATAACTGGGGAATACGTATTCTCTCTCCACTCCTAATATTTGGTTGGCGAGTTGATGTTGAGCCACTTTCACATCAGCTTACGGAGGGATGTAAATGCCTGCCAATATATAAGAAGTGAATGCACATGGAGATTAAAACGGTCTGCAGGTGATGGAAAATGATTCCAGGTCAGGAGAACAAGTTTGCAAAATCACTTTCACATCGTTGCACCAGCTTTGCTTTATATAGAAACAGATCCCTCTACCTTTCGTTTTGTGTGAATGTATCGGGTCGCGATCCACACGCAACAGCTGGAAGGCGGGCAGCGGCATAGCGGACTCTGGTTTTTGGAAGTTTATGTGAAATTAAGATATCTGCCAGAGCAGTTTCTGAAATAAATATACACTCTTTTTGTTGAATATTTTAAAAAGTATGATGGGTTTGAAAAATATAAATGTAAGCAACTCAAGTCTGACCAAGCTCAAAAGCTGCAGGAGGAGCAACATATCTGAAAAATCGCAAGAATAGAGTGGGGAGGTATAGATAGAATGTATCATAGGAACCCAATGGTCCTCATGGAAACCCATGTTTGAATATGAAAGTTAAAAAGTCTAAATGGTATCAAAACTTTGAATGGAAGTTAGTCAATTAGTCAGGCTACACATTGTAAAGTTGAAATGAGGTGTAAAGCTTAAAATATGAAAAATGGATACATTTTTAAATGTCCCCATTCAGATCAAATGGCCCAAGGAATGAATAGGACTTCATACAAAATGGCGTACAGCGCAAGAAGAAACAAAATGGATGTCATGAATAGTTACGTCACTATTGACGGACATATTACTTGTGGTCTCATTGGCCAAATGTAGGTAGACATAGTCGTTCTTTTGGCCAAGAAACCAATCAGAGTGACGGAGGGGCGGACCAAACATAAATGTCACCACAAGATGGCAGCTTCTTCAAATGAAGATATCTTCCACTACAGTTTCTGAAATAAATATACACTCTTTTTGTTGGAAAAAAAAACACTTTCTAAAAAACTTCTCTCATGAGCAAGATACGCTGTTACTAGCATAGAAATGCCTATGAAGTTCGTGTTAGCATAATCGCTAATCATTGCAAGCTACCTTGGCAGCAAAGGCACTGCATCAGGTCGCCAAGCAACAACAGTCACGCATTTCACCATGATAAATGATAGCAGTTTTTGAGATACAAAAGCTGAATATTTTAAAAAGTATAATGGGTTTGAAAAATATAAATGTTAGCAACTCAAGTCTGACCAAGCTCAAAAGCTGCAGGAGGAGTAGCATACCTGAAAAATCTGAAGAATAGAGTGGGAAGGTATAGATAGAATGTATCATAGCAACCCAATGGTCCTCATAGAAACCCATGTTTGTTTTTGAAACTTAAAAAGTCTAAATAATAACAAAACATTGAATGGAATTTATTCAGTTAGTTTGTCGACACATTGTAAAGTTTCATTGAGGTGTCAAGCTTAAAATATGAAAAAGTGCATCCATTTTTAAATGTCCCCATTCTGATCAAATGGCCATAGGAATGAATAGGATTTCAGACAAAATGGCACGCATTTCACCATGTTAAAAGGTAGACGTTTTTGAGTTTTTGGAAGTTTATGGAAAATTAAGATATCTGCCAGAGCAGTTTCTGAAATAAATATACACTCTTTTTGTTGAATATTTTAAAAAGTATGATGGGTTTGAAAATATAAATGTAAGCAACTCAAGTCTGACCAAGCTCAAAAGCTGCAGGAGGAACAGCATATCTGAAAAATTGGAAGAATAGAGTGGGGAGGTATAGATAGAATGTATCATAGGAACCCAATGGTCCTCATGGAAACCCATGTTTGAATATGAAACTTAAAAAGACTTAATAGTATCAAAACTTTGAATGGAAGTTAGTCAATTAGTCAGGTTACACATTGTAAAGTTGAAACATTTTTAAATGTCCCCATTCAGATCAAATGGCCATAGGAGTGAATAGGATTTCAGACAAAATGGCGTACAGCGCAAGAAGTATAAATCTTATGAAACAATACGGGTGTCATGAATAGCATACGTCACTCCCAATACAATTTCTGTAATAAATATACACTCTTTTTTTTTTTTAAAAACACATTCGAAAAAAGTTCTCTTCCTATCAACCTATCACACTATTACTAGCATTGAAATGCCTACGAAGTTAGTGTTAGCATAATTACTCATCGTTGCTAGCAACCTCACCAGCTAAGGCTGCTGCATCAGGTAGCCTAGCAACAACAGTCATGCATTTCAGAATCAGAATCAGAATCAGAATTATTTTATTTGGCCAAGTATATTTGCACAACAAATTGACTTGGTGAGGTTAGTGCATGGGGCATAGAAAACAACTGCAAATATTGACAAAAAATTATAAAATAGCAAAATATTAACAAAATAGAAATAAGAAATGTACAAATTTACAAAATAGAACAATAAAACAATGCATTTTGTAGGCTGTGCGAGCTAAGTGGCAATGAGGCAAGAGGCTGTGAAATGGGTATGGGGCATGTACACTATGAATTAGAATAATTGTAAATAGTTATAAATTACACTGTCAGTGCATTGTGTGTGTGTGTGTGTGTGTGTGTGTGTGTGTGTGTGTGTGTGTGTGTGTGTGTGTGACTGGGTGGGGGTGGGAGTCCCAGAGTCAGTGAGAGGCAGGGAGCTTGTTTGTGAGCCCCACTGCCATGGGCAAGAAACTGTTCAGGTGGTGCGAGGACCACAGACTGCGCGAGGACCTTTTGCCGGATGGAAATCTATGAAGAGGTGGGGACCAGGATGGGAAGGATCAGCTATGATCTTTCCTGCTTTCTTACTGGTCCTGGAGTGGAACAGGTCCAGGAGAGATGACAGGTAGCAGCCTTCTTGGCTGACCAAATAGTCCGCTGCAGTCTGCCTTTGTCCTTGGCAATGGAGGCAGTGAACCAGATGGTGATTGATTGGGTGAGGATGGACTCAATGATGACAGTGTAGAACTCGACCATCACTTTCTGTGGCATGTTGAATTTCTTCAGCTGCCAAAGGAAGAACATCCTCTGCTGGGCCTTCATGATGGTGGAGGTGGTCCTGAGGTCCTGTGAAATTATTGTCCCCAGGAAACTGACTCCACAGTATTAACTGGGAAGTCACACATGAGGGGGGTGTTTGGGGCTGGGATTCTCCTGAAGTTTACTACCATCTCTACAGTTTTTAGGGCGTTCAGCTCCAAGTTGTTCTGGCTGCACCAGGAAGCTAGGCTGTCAACTTCCTCACTGTAGGCAGACTCATCCCCATTGGAGATTAATCCAATGAGGGTTGTGTCATCGGCGAAATTCAGGAGTTTGGCAGAAGGGTGGCTAGAGATGCAGCTGTCGGTGTAGAGGAGAGAGCAAACAGCCTTGTGGGTTTCCAGTGCTGATGGTCCGGGGGTCAGAGACAAGCTAGCCCAGCCGCACGTGCTGCTTCCTGTCTGTCAGGAAGTCAGTGATCCACCTGCAGGTGGGCTCAGGCACACTCAGCTGGGATAGCTTGTCCTGGAGGAGAGCTGGGGTGATGGTGTTGAATGCAGAGCTGAAGTCCACAACCAGGACCCTGGCATAGGTGCCGGGGGAGTCTAGGTGCTGGAGGATGAATTGGAGTCCCATGTTGACTGCGTCATCTACAGAGCTGTTGGCTCTGTCGGCGAACTGCAGTGGGTCGAGGAGGGGGTTGCTGATGGCCTTGAGGTGGGTGAGCACGAGGCGCTCAAAGGTCTTCATTACCATAGAGGTCATGGCGACTGGTTTGTAATCATTAAGGTCTGTGATCCTCTGCTTTTTGGGACGTGGGATGATGGCGGATGTTTTGAAGCAGGCAGGTACTATGCATTCGACCAGTGAGGTGTTAAAGATGTCCGTAGACACTGGAGACAGCTGGTCTGCACAGTGCTTCAGTGTGGCGGGGGAGACAGCGTCTGGTCCAGCTGCCTTGCGGGGGTTCTGCCTCTTTAGCAGTTTGTTGACGTCTTTCTCCTGGATGGAGAGAGGTGTGATGGGGAGGGGTCTGTCTGGCTCCATTGTGTAGGGGGGGGGGTAGTGTCTCTGTCCAGGCAGGGAAGAAGAGGTGTGATAGCTGTGGAGGGGGTTGGTTGTGTGGGTCAAAGTCAGGACTGTTCCATTGTCGAATCTACAGTAGAAGTCATTAAGGTCGTTTGCAAGTCAGAGGTCATCCATAGAGTGGGGGGATTCAGTTTTGCAGCCTATGATCTCTCTAGAAGGCCTTTCCAGACTGACGAGGAGTCATTGGCTGCAAATTGTTCTTTCTTTGAGTACTGTCGTCTGGCCTCCTTAATCTCCTTGCCAAATGTGTACTTAGCCAGTCTAAACCTTTCCTTGTCTCCACTCCTGAAAGCCCTCTCCTTCTCCAAATGAAGCTGTTTGAGTCTTGCTGTGAAACAGGGCTTGTCTTTGTTGTAACTCACCCTGGTGCGTGTTGCAATACATATGTCCTCACAGAAGCTGATGTATGACATCACAGACTCTGTGTATTCGTCCAGGCTGTTGGAAGCAGTCTTAAAAATGTCCCAGTCTGTGGTATTTAGGCAGTCACGCAGCTCCTCTACTGCTTCTCTGCTTCTCCAATTCTTGGATCTCCTGTATGCCGGGATCAGATGAATAAGAGTGTGGTCAGATAGTCACAGAGCCGCGCGGGGAACTGCATGATGTGAGAAAACGTGTTCTTTATTTGAAGGAGAAGACAAACTACTTCTTAATTTTAGCTATTTATTTATATGTCAAAATTCTAGACTTGTACAAGGACCACTTTTGGCAAAGAAAATCACAGTCAGCAAGCTGTTAATCTGTAACCAACCTTCCAAAAATGGATACATTCAATATGTCAAACAAAACATTTTACAGTATACAGAATGATTATGATTGGCTATTTGGTTGGGGAGGAGACTTGGCTCTCCTCTCGTTGGTGCTTTAGGCTGGTCCCAGCCTCTGACACTCGATCCGTTCCAGGTGGAGATATCGCCGGTCCGTTCCCTTTGAGGGACGAGTTGACCTGTTGAAGAAAACATACACCTACTCTGATTTGTCCTTTCCTAGCCTAATATTTTCCATTACATCATTCTGAAGTTATGTGTGTGTTGCAGCATCTATCTTGATGACCTGACCCTTACCTCTTCATGTATTAATTCAAGTACCATGGAACTAATGCTTGATTCATCTCTCATTTATCAACAGGCCATCACATTAGTAAATTTCAGATGATTAAAAAACATATTAATTCAATTGATTTGCATATGGAATATCAAATACAATTAGTACATGTAATCACCCTAAATAAAGAACTGAATAGCTTTATTTACTCGTCTGCTACTGAGCATTATAATGCAACTGTTTTTATAAAAAATAATTTCTAACAATGATAACCTCTGCTGATGGTGCTGTAACAATGATCAAAAATCTTCTCCTCCCTGGTCGGGCATTTGATTTACTGTATATATTTAGGGAGTTTGTGAGTTAAGTTGCCCTTGTTAAAGTCCCCAAGGACAATAACTGGGGAATACGTATTCTCTCTCCACTCCTAATATTTGGTTGGCGAGTTGATGTTGAGCCACTTTCACATCAGCTTACGGAGGGATGTAAATGCCTGCCAATATATAAGAAGTGAATGCACATGGAGATTAAAACGGTCTGCAGGTGATGGAAAATGATTCCAGGTCAGGAGAACAAGTTTGCAAAATCACTTTCACATCGTTGCACCAGCTTTGCTTTATATAGAAACAGATCCCTCTACCTTTCGTTTTGTGTGAATGTATCGGGTCGCGATCCACACGCAACAGCTGGAAGGCGGGCAGCGGCATAGCGGACTCTGGTTTTTGGAAGTTTATGTGAAATTAAGATATCTGCCAGAGCAGTTTCTGAAATAAATATACACTCTTTTTGTTGAATATTTTAAAAAGTATGATGGGTTTGAAAAATATAAATGTAAGCAACTCAAGTCTGACCAAGCTCAAAAGCTGCAGGAGGAGCAACATATCTGAAAAATCGCAAGAATAGAGTGGGGAGGTATAGATAGAATGTATCATAGGAACCCAATGGTCCTCATGGAAACCCATGTTTGAATATGAAAGTTAAAAAGTCTAAATGGTATCAAAACTTTGAATGGAAGTTAGTCAATTAGTCAGGCTACACATTGTAAAGTTGAAATGAGGTGTAAAGCTTAAAATATGAAAAATGGATACATTTTTAAATGTCCCCATTCTGATCAAATGGCCCAAGGAATGAATAGGACTTCATACAAAATGGCGTACAGCGCAAGAAGAAACAAAATGGATGTCATGAATAGTTACGTCACTATTGACGGACATATTACTTGTGGTCTCATTGGCCAAATGTAGGTAGACATAGTCGTTCTTTTGGCCAAGAAACCAATCAGAGTGACGGAGGGGCGGACCAAACATAAATGTCACCACAAGATGGCAGCTTCTTCAAATGAAGATATCTTCCACTACAGTTTCTGAAATAAATATACACTCTTTTTGTTGGAAAAAAAAACACTTTCTAAAAAACTTCTCTCATGAGCAAGATACGCTGTTACTAGCATAGAAATGCCTATGAAGTTCGTGTTAGCATAATCGCTAATCATTGCAAGCTACCTTGGCAGCAAAGGCACTGCATCAGGTCGCCAAGCAACAACAGTCACGCATTTCACCATGATAAATGATAGCAGTTTTTGAGATACAAAAGCTGAATATTTTAAAAAGTATAATGGGTTTGAAAAATATAAATGTTAGCAACTCAAGTCTGACCAAGCTCAAAAGCTGCAGGAGGAGTAGCATACCTGAAAAATCTGAAGAATAGAGTGGGAAGGTATAGATAGAATGTATCATAGCAACCCAATGGTCCTCATAGAAACCCATGTTTGTTTTTGAAACTTAAAAAGTCTAAATAATAACAAAACATTGAATGGAATTTATTCAGTTAGTTTGTCGACACATTGTAAAGTTTCATTGAGGTGTCAAGCTTAAAATATGAAAAAGTGCATCCATTTTTAAATGTCCCCATTCTGATCAAATGGCCATAGGAATGAATAGGATTTCAGACAAAATGGCACGCATTTCACCATGTTAAAAGGTAGACGTTTTTGAGTTTTTGGAAGTTTATGGAAAATTAAGATATCTGCCAGAGCAGTTTCTGAAATAAATATACACTCTTTTTGTTGAATATTTTAAAAAGTATGATGGGTTTGAAAATATAAATGTAAGCAACTCAAGTCTGACCAAGCTCAAAAGCTGCAGGAGGAACAGCATATCTGAAAAATTGGAAGAATAGAGTGGGGAGGTATAGATAGAATGTATCATAGGAACCCAATGGTCCTCATGGAAACCCATGTTTGAATATGAAACTTAAAAAGACTTAATAGTATCAAAACTTTGAATGGAAGTTAGTCAATTAGTCAGGTTACACATTGTAAAGTTGAAACATTTTTAAATGTCCCCATTCAGATCAAATGGCCATAGGAGTGAATAGGATTTCAGACAAAATGGCGTACAGCGCAAGAAGTATAAATCTTATGAAACAATACGGGTGTCATGAATAGCATACGTCACTCCCAATACAATTTCTGTAATAAATATACACTCTTTTTTTTTTTTAAAAACACATTCGAAAAAAGTTCTCTTCCTATCAACCTATCACACTATTACTAGCATTGAAATGCCTACGAAGTTAGTGTTAGCATAATTACTCATCGTTGCTAGCAACCTCACCAGCTAAGGCTGCTGCATCAGGTAGCCTAGCAACAACAGTCATGCATTTCAGAATCAGAATCAGAATCAGAATTATTTTATTTGGCCAAGTATATTTGCACAACAAATTGACTTGGTGAGGTTAGTGCATGGGGCATAGAAAACAACTGCAAATATTGACAAAAAATTATAAAATAGCAAAATATTAACAAAATAGAAATAAGAAATGTACAAATTTACAAAATAGAACAATAAAACAATGCATTTTGTAGGCTGTGCGAGCTAAGTGGCAATGAGGCAAGAGGCTGTGAAATGGGTATGGGGCATGTACACTATGAATTAGAATAATTGTAAATAGTTATAAATTACACTGTCAGTGCATTGTGTGTGTGTGTGTGTGTGTGTGTGTGTGTGTGTGTGTGTGTGTGTGTGTGTGTGTGACTGGGTGGGGGTGGGAGTCCCAGAGTCAGTGAGAGGCAGGGAGCTTGTTTGTGAGCCCCACTGCCATGGGCAAGAAACTGTTCAGGTGGTGCGAGGACCACAGACTGCGCGAGGACCTTTTGCCGGATGGAAATCTATGAAGAGGTGGGGACCAGGATGGGAAGGATCAGCTATGATCTTTCCTGCTTTCTTACTGGTCCTGGAGTGGAACAGGTCCAGGAGAGATGACAGGTAGCAGCCTTCTTGGCTGACCAAATAGTCCGCTGCAGTCTGCCTTTGTCCTTGGCAATGGAGGCAGTGAACCAGATGGTGATTGATTGGGTGAGGATGGACTCAATGATGACAGTGTAGAACTCGACCATCACTTTCTGTGGCATGTTGAATTTCTTCAGCTGCCAAAGGAAGAACATCCTCTGCTGGGCCTTCATGATGGTGGAGGTGGTCCTGAGGTCCTGTGAAATTATTGTCCCCAGGAAACTGACTCCACAGTATTAACTGGGAAGTCACACATGAGGGGGGTGTTTGGGGCTGGGATTCTCCTGAAGTTTACTACCATCTCTACAGTTTTTAGGGCGTTCAGCTCCAAGTTGTTCTGGCTGCACCAGGAAGCTAGGCTGTCAACTTCCTCACTGTAGGCAGACTCATCCCCATTGGAGATTAATCCAATGAGGGTTGTGTCATCGGCGAAATTCAGGAGTTTGGCAGAAGGGTGGCTAGAGATGCAGCTGTCGGTGTAGAGGAGAGAGCAAACAGCCTTGTGGGTTTCCAGTGCTGATGGTCCGGGGGTCAGAGACAAGCTAGCCCAGCCGCACGTGCTGCTTCCTGTCTGTCAGGAAGTCAGTGATCCACCTGCAGGTGGGCTCAGGCACACTCAGCTGGGATAGCTTGTCCTGGAGGAGAGCTGGGGTGATGGTGTTGAATGCAGAGCTGAAGTCCACAACCAGGACCCTGGCATAGGTGCCGGGGGAGTCTAGGTGCTGGAGGATGAATTGGAGTCCCATGTTGACTGCGTCATCTACAGAGCTGTTGGCTCTGTCGGCGAACTGCAGTGGGTCGAGGAGGGGGTTGCTGATGGCCTTGAGGTGGGTGAGCACGAGGCGCTCAAAGGTCTTCATTACCATAGAGGTCATGGCGACTGGTTTGTAATCATTAAGGTCTGTGATCCTCTGCTTTTTGGGACGTGGGATGATGGCGGATGTTTTGAAGCAGGCAGGTACTATGCATTCGACCAGTGAGGTGTTAAAGATGTCCGTAGACACTGGAGACAGCTGGTCTGCACAGTGCTTCAGTGTGGCGGGGGAGACAGCGTCTGGTCCAGCTGCCTTGCGGGGGTTCTGCCTCTTTAGCAGTTTGTTGACGTCTTTCTCCTGGATGGAGAGAGGTGTGATGGGGAGGGGTCTGTCTGGCTCCATTGTGTAGGGGGGGGGGTAGTGTCTCTGTCCAGGCAGGGAAGAAGAGGTGTGATAGCTGTGGAGGGGGTTGGTTGTGTGGGTCAAAGTCAGGACTGTTCCATTGTCGAATCTACAGTAGAAGTCATTAAGGTCGTTTGCAAGTCAGAGGTCATCCATAGAGTGGGGGGATTCAGTTTTGCAGCCTATGATCTCTCTAGAAGGCCTTTCCAGACTGACGAGGAGTCATTGGCTGCAAATTGTTCTTTCTTTGAGTACTGTCGTCTGGCCTCCTTAATCTCCTTGCCAAATGTGTACTTAGCCAGTCTAAACCTTTCCTTGTCTCCACTCCTGAAAGCCCTCTCCTTCTCCAAATGAAGCTGTTTGAGTCTTGCTGTGAAACAGGGCTTGTCTTTGTTGTAACTCACCCTGGTGCGTGTTGCAATACATATGTCCTCACAGAAGCTGATGTATGACATCACAGACTCTGTGTATTCGTCCAGGCTGTTGGAAGCAGTCTTAAAAATGTCCCAGTCTGTGGTATTTAGGCAGTCACGCAGCTCCTCTACTGCTTCTCTGCTTCTCCAATTCTTGGATCTCCTGTATGCCGGGATCAGATGAATAAGAGTGTGGTCAGATAGTCACAGAGCCGCGCGGGGAACTGCATGATGTGAGAAAACGTGTTCTTTATTTGAAGGAGAAGACAAACTACTTCTTAATTTTAGCTATTTATTTATATGTCAAAATTCTAGACTTGTACAAGGACCACTTTTGGCAAAGAAAATCACAGTCAGCAAGCTGTTAATCTGTAACCAACCTTCCAAAAATGGATACATTCAATATGTCAAACAAAACATTTTACAGTATACAGAATGATTATGATTGGCTATTTGGTTGGGGAGGAGACTTGGCTCTCCTCTCGTTGGTGCTTTAGGCTGGTCCCAGCCCCTGACACTCGATCCGTTCCAGGTGGAGATATCGCCGGTCCGTTCCCTTTGAGGGACGAGTTGACCTGTTGAAGAAAACATACACCTACTCTGATTTGTCCTTTCCTAGCCTAATATTTTCCATTACATCATTCTGAAGTTATGTGTGTGTTGCAGCATCTATCTTGATGACCTGACCCTTACCTCTTCATGTATTAATTCAAGTACCATGGAACTAATGCTTGATTCATCTCTCATTTATCAACAGGCCATCACATTAGTAAATTTCAGATGATTAAAAAACATATTAATTCAATTGATTTGCATATGGAATATCAAATACAATTAGTACATGTAATCACCCTAAATAAAGAACTGAATAGCTTTATTTACTCGTCTGCTACTGAGCATTATAATGCAACTGTTTTTATAAAAAATAATTTCTAACAATGATAACCTCTGCTGATGGTGCTGTAACAATGATCAAAAATCTTCTCCTCCCTGGTCGGGCATTTGATTTACTGTATATATTTAGGGAGTTTGTGAGTTAAGTTGCCCTTGTTAAAGTCCCCAAGGACAATAACTGGGGAATACGTATTCTCTCTCCACTCCTAATATTTGGTTGGCGAGTTGATGTTGAGCCACTTTCACATCAGCTTACGGAGGGATGTAAATGCCTGCCAATATATAAGAAGTGAATGCACATGGAGATTAAAACGGTCTGCAGGTGATGGAAAATGATTCCAGGTCAGGAGAACAAGTTTGCAAAATCACTTTCACATCGTTGCACCAGCTTTGCTTTATATAGAAACAGATCCCTCTACCTTTCGTTTTGTGTGAATGTATCGGGTCGCGATCCACACGCAACAGCTGGAAGGCGGGCAGCGGCATAGCGGACTCTGGTTTTTGGAAGTTTATGTGAAATTAAGATATCTGCCAGAGCAGTTTCTGAAATAAATATACACTCTTTTTGTTGAATATTTTAAAAAGTATGATGGGTTTGAAAAATATAAATGTAAGCAACTCAAGTCTGACCAAGCTCAAAAGCTGCAGGAGGAGCAACATATCTGAAAAATCGCAAGAATAGAGTGGGGAGGTATAGATAGAATGTATCATAGGAACCCAATGGTCCTCATGGAAACCCATGTTTGAATATGAAAGTTAAAAAGTCTAAATGGTATCAAAACTTTGAATGGAAGTTAGTCAATTAGTCAGGCTACACATTGTAAAGTTGAAATGAGGTGTAAAGCTTAAAATATGAAAAATGGATACATTTTTAAATGTCCCCATTCAGATCAAATGGCCCAAGGAATGAATAGGACTTCATACAAAATGGCGTACAGCGCAAGAAGAAACAAAATGGATGTCATGAATAGTTACGTCACTATTGACGGACATATTACTTGTGGTCTCATTGGCCAAATGTAGGTAGACATAGTCGTTCTTTTGGCCAAGAAACCAATCAGAGTGACGGAGGGGCGGACCAAACATAAATGTCACCACAAGATGGCAGCTTCTTCAAATGAAGATATCTTCCACTACAGTTTCTGAAATAAATATACACTCTTTTTGTTGGAAAAAAAAACACTTTCTAAAAAACTTCTCTCATGAGCAAGATACGCTGTTACTAGCATAGAAATGCCTATGAAGTTCGTGTTAGCATAATCGCTAATCATTGCAAGCTACCTTGGCAGCAAAGGCACTGCATCAGGTCGCCAAGCAACAACAGTCACGCATTTCACCATGATAAATGATAGCAGTTTTTGAGATACAAAAGCTGAATATTTTAAAAAGTATAATGGGTTTGAAAAATATAAATGTTAGCAACTCAAGTCTGACCAAGCTCAAAAGCTGCAGGAGGAGTAGCATACCTGAAAAATCTGAAGAATAGAGTGGGAAGGTATAGATAGAATGTATCATAGCAACCCAATGGTCCTCATAGAAACCCATGTTTGTTTTTGAAACTTAAAAAGTCTAAATAATAACAAAACATTGAATGGAATTTATTCAGTTAGTTTGTCGACACATTGTAAAGTTTCATTGAGGTGTCAAGCTTAAAATATGAAAAAGTGCATCCATTTTTAAATGTCCCCATTCTGATCAAATGGCCATAGGAATGAATAGGATTTCAGACAAAATGGCACGCATTTCACCATGTTAAAAGGTAGACGTTTTTGAGTTTTTGGAAGTTTATGGAAAATTAAGATATCTGCCAGAGCAGTTTCTGAAATAAATATACACTCTTTTTGTTGAATATTTTAAAAAGTATGATGGGTTTGAAAATATAAATGTAAGCAACTCAAGTCTGACCAAGCTCAAAAGCTGCAGGAGGAACAGCATATCTGAAAAATTGGAAGAATAGAGTGGGGAGGTATAGATAGAATGTATCATAGGAACCCAATGGTCCTCATGGAAACCCATGTTTGAATATGAAACTTAAAAAGACTTAATAGTATCAAAACTTTGAATGGAAGTTAGTCAATTAGTCAGGTTACACATTGTAAAGTTGAAACATTTTTAAATGTCCCCATTCAGATCAAATGGCCATAGGAGTGAATAGGATTTCAGACAAAATGGCGTACAGCGCAAGAAGTATAAATCTTATGAAACAATACGGGTGTCATGAATAGCATACGTCACTCCCAATACAATTTCTGTAATAAATATACACTCTTTTTTTTTTTTAAAAACACATTCGAAAAAAGTTCTCTTCCTATCAACCTATCACACTATTACTAGCATTGAAATGCCTACGAAGTTAGTGTTAGCATAATTACTCATCGTTGCTAGCAACCTCACCAGCTAAGGCTGCTGCATCAGGTAGCCTAGCAACAACAGTCATGCATTTCAGAATCAGAATCAGAATCAGAATTATTTTATTTGGCCAAGTATATTTGCACAACAAATTGACTTGGTGAGGTTAGTGCATGGGGCATAGAAAACAACTGCAAATATTGACAAAAAATTATAAAATAGCAAAATATTAACAAAATAGAAATAAGAAATGTACAAATTTACAAAATAGAACAATAAAACAATGCATTTTGTAGGCTGTGCGAGCTAAGTGGCAATGAGGCAAGAGGCTGTGAAATGGGTATGGGGCATGTACACTATGAATTAGAATAATTGTAAATAGTTATAAATTACACTGTCAGTGCATTGTGTGTGTGTGTGTGTGTGTGTGTGTGTGTGTGTGTGTGTGTGTGTGTGTGTGTGTGTGTGTGTGTGTGTGTGTGACTGGGTGGGGGTGGGAGTCCCAGAGTCAGTGAGAGGCAGGGAGCTTGTTTGTGAGCCCCACTGCCATGGGCAAGAAACTGTTCAGGTGGTGCGAGGACCACAGACTGCGCGAGGACCTTTTGCCGGATGGAAATCTATGAAGAGGTGGGGACCAGGATGGGAAGGATCAGCTATGATCTTTCCTGCTTTCTTACTGGTCCTGGAGTGGAACAGGTCCAGGAGAGATGGCAGGTAGCAGCCTTCTTGGCTGACCAAATAGTCCGCTGCAGTCTGCCTTTGTCCTTGGCAATGGAGGCAGTGAACCAGATGGTGATTGATTGGGTGAGGATGGACTCAATGATGACAGTGTAGAACTCGACCATCACTTTCTGTGGCATGTTGAATTTCTTCAGCTGCCAAAGGAAGAACATCCTCTGCTGGGCCTTCATGATGGTGGAGGTGGTCCTGAGGTCCTGTGAAATTATTGTCCCCAGGAAACTGACTCCACAGTATTAACTGGGAAGTCACACATGAGGGGGGTGTTTGGGGCTGGGATTCTCCTGAAGTTTACTACCATCTCTACAGTTTTTAGGGCGTTCAGCTCCAAGTTGTTCTGGCTGCACCAGGAAGCTAGGCTGTCAACTTCCTCACTGTAGGCAGACTCATCCCCATTGGAGATTAATCCAATGAGGGTTGTGTCATCGGCGAAATTCAGGAGTTTGGCAGAAGGGTGGCTAGAGATGCAGCTGTCGGTGTAGAGGGAGAAGAGTAGAGGAGAGAGCAAACAGCCTTGTGGGTTTCCAGTGCTGATGGTCCGGGGGTCAGAGACAAGCTAGCCCAGCCGCACGTGCTGCTTCCTGTCTGTCAGGAAGTCAGTGATCCACCTGCAGGTGGGCTCAGGCACACTCAGCTGGGATAGCTTGTCCTGGAGGAGAGCTGGGGTGATGGTGTTGAATGCAGAGCTGAAGTCCACAACCAGGACCCTGGCATAGGTGCCGGGGGAGTCTAGGTGCTGGAGGATGAATTGGAGTCCCATGTTGACTGCGTCATCTACAGAGCTGTTGGCTCTGTCGGCGAACTGCAGTGGGTCGAGGAGGGGGTTGCTGATGGCCTTGAGGTGGGTGAGCACGAGGCGCTCAAAGGTCTTCATTACCATAGAGGTCATGGCGACTGGTTTGTAATCATTAAGGTCTGTGATCCTCTGCTTTTTGGGACGTGGGATGATGGCGGATGTTTTGAAGCAGGCAGGTACTATGCATTCGACCAGTGAGGTGTTAAAGATGTCCGTAGACACTGGAGACAGCTGGTCTGCACAGTGCTTCAGTGTGGCGGGGGAGACAGCGTCTGGTCCAGCTGCCTTGCGGGGGTTCTGCCTCTTTAGCAGTTTGTTGACGTCTTTCTCCTGGATGGAGAGAGGTGTGATGGGGAGGGGTCTGTCTGGCTCCATTGTGTAGGGGGGGGGGTAGTGTCTCTGTCCAGGCAGGGAAGAAGAGGTGTGATAGCTGTGGAGGGGGTTGGTTGTGTGGGTCAAAGTCAGGACTGTTCCATTGTCGAATCTACAGTAGAAGTCATTAAGGTCGTTTGCAAGTCAGAGGTCATCCATAGAGTGGGGGGATTCAGTTTTGCAGCCTATGATCTCTCTAGAAGGCCTTTCCAGACTGACGAGGAGTCATTGGCTGCAAATTGTTCTTTCTTTGAGTACTGTCGTCTGGCCTCCTTAATCTCCTTGCCAAATGTGTACTTAGCCAGTCTAAACCTTTCCTTGTCTCCACTCCTGAAAGCCCTCTCCTTCTCCAAATGAAGCTGTTTGAGTCTTGCTGTGAAGCAGGGCTTGTCTTTGTTGTAACTCACCCTGGTGCGTGTTGCAATACATATGTCCTCACAGAAGCTGATGTATGACATCACAGACTCTGTGTATTCGTCCAGGCTGTTGGAAGCAGTCTTAAAAATGTCCCAGTCTGTGGTATTTAGGCAGTCACGCAGCTCCTCTACTGCTTCTCTGCTTCTCCAATTCTTGGATCTCCTGTATGCCGGGATCAGATGAATAAGAGTGTGGTCAGATAGTCACAGAGCCGCGCGGGGAACTGCATGATGTGAGAAAACGTGTTCTTTATTTGAAGGAGAAGACAAACTACTTCTTAATTTTAGCTATTTATTTATATGTCAAAATTCTAGACTTGTACAAGGACCACTTTTGGCAAAGAAAATCACAGTCAGCAAGCTGTTAATCTGTAACCAACCTTCCAAAAATGGATACATTCAATATGTCAAACAAAACATTTTACAGTATACAGAATGATTATGATTGGCTATTTGGTTGGGGAGGAGCCGCGGTTTAGACTTGGCTCTCCTCTCGTTGGTGCTTTAGGCTGGTCCCAGCCCCTGACACTCGATCCGTTCCAGGTGGAGATATCGCCGGTCCGTTCCCTTTGAGGGACGAGTTGACCTGTTGAAGAAAACATACACCTACTCTGATTTGTCCTTTCCTAGCCTAATATTTTCCATTACATCATTCTGAAGTTATGTGTGTGTTGCAGCATCTATCTTGATGACCTGACCCTTACCTCTTCATGTATTAATTCAAGTACCATGGAACTAATGCTTGATTCATCTCTCATTTATCAACAGGCCATCACATTAGTAAATTTCAGATGATTAAAAAACATATTAATTCAATTGATTTGCATATGGAATATCAAATACAATTAGTACATGTAATCACCCTAAATAAAGAACTGAATAGCTTTATTTACTCGTCTGCTACTGAGCGTTATAATGCAACTGTTTTTATAAAAAATAATTTCTAACAATGATAACCTCTGCTGATGGTGCTGTAACAATGATCAAAAATCTTCTCCTCCCTGGTCGGGCATTTGATTTACTGTATATATTTAGGGAGTTTGTGAGTTAAGTTGCCCTTGTTAAAGTCCCCAAGGACAATAACTGGGGAATACGTATTCTCTCTCCACTCCTAATATTTGGTTGGCGAGTTGATGTTGAGCCACTTTCACATCAGCTTACGGAGGGATGTAAATGCCTGCCAATATATAAGAAGTGAATGCACATGGAGATTAAAACGGTCTGCAGGTGATGGAAAATGATTCCAGGTCAGGAGAACAAGTTTGCAAAATCACTTTCACATCGTTGCACCAGCTTTGCTTTATATAGAAACAGATCCCTCTACCTTTCGTTTTGTGTGAATGTATCGGGTCGCGATCCACACGCAACAGCTGGAAGGCGGGCAGCGGCATAGCGGACTCTGGTTTTTGGAAGTTTATGTGAAATTAAGATATCTGCCAGAGCAGTTTCTGAAATAAATATACACTCTTTTTGTTGAATATTTTAAAAAGTATGATGGGTTTGAAAATATAAATGTAAGCAACTCAAGTCTGACCAAGCTCAAAAGCTGCAGGAGGAACAGCATATCTGAAAAATTGGAAGAATAGAGTGGGGAGGTATAGATAGAATGTATCATAGGAACCCAATGGTCCTCATGGAAACCCATGTTTGAATATGAAACTTAAAAAGACTTAATAGTATCAAAACTTTGAATGGAAGTTAGTCAATTAGTCAGGTTACACATTGTAAAGTTGAAACATTTTTAAATGTCCCCATTCAGATCAAATGGCCATAGGAGTGAATAGGATTTCAGACAAAATGGCGTACAGCGCAAGAAGTATAAATCTTATGAAACAATACGGGTGTCATGAATAGCATACGTCACTCCCAATACAATTTCTGTAATAAATATACACTCTTTTTTTTTTTTAAAAACACATTCGAAAAAAGTTCTCTTCCTATCAACCTATCACACTATTACTAGCATTGAAATGCCTACGAAGTTAGTGTTAGCATAATTACTCATCGTTGCTAGCAACCTCACCAGCTAAGGCTGCTGCATCAGGTAGCCTAGCAACAACAGTCATGCATTTCAGAATCAGAATCAGAATCAGAATTATTTTATTTGGCCAAGTATATTTGCACAACAAATTGACTTGGTGAGGTTAGTGCATGGGGCATAGAAAACAACTGCAAATATTGACAAAAAATTATAAAATAGCAAAATATTAACAAAATAGAAATAAGAAATGTACAAATTTACAAAATAGAACAATAAAACAATGCATTTTGTAGGCTGTGCGAGCTAAGTGGCAATGAGGCAAGAGGCTGTGAAATGGGTATGGGGCATGTACACTATGAATTAGAATAATTGTAAATAGTTATAAATTACACTGTCAGTGCATTGTGTGTGTGTGTGTGTGTGTGTGTGTGTGTGTGTGTGTGTGTGTGTGACTGGGTGGGGGTGGGAGTCCCAGAGTCAGTGAGAGGCAGGGAGCTTGTTTGTGAGCCCCACTGCCATGGGCAAGAAACTGTTCAGGTGGTGCGAGGACCACAGACTGCGCGAGGACCTTTTGCCGGATGGAAATCTATGAAGAGGTGGGGACCAGGATGGGAAGGATCAGCTATGATCTTTCCTGCTTTCTTACTGGTCCTGGAGTGGAACAGGTCCAGGAGAGATGACAGGTAGCAGCCTTCTTGGCTGACCAAATAGTCCGCTGCAGTCTGCCTTTGTCCTTGGCAATGGAGGCAGTGAACCAGATGGTGATTGATTGGGTGAGGATGGACTCAATGATGACAGTGTAGAACTCGACCATCACTTTCTGTGGCATGTTGAATTTCTTCAGCTGCCAAAGGAAGAACATCCTCTGCTGGGCCTTCATGATGGTGGAGGTGGTCCTGAGGTCCTGTGAAATTATTGTCCCCAGGAAACTGACTCCACAGTATTAACTGGGAAGTCACACATGAGGGGGGTGTTTGGGGCTGGGATTCTCCTGAAGTTTACTACCATCTCTACAGTTTTTAGGGCGTTCAGCTCCAAGTTGTTCTGGCTGCACCAGGAAGCTAGGCTGTCAACTTCCTCACTGTAGGCAGACTCATCCCCATTGGAGATTAATCCAATGAGGGTTGTGTCATCGGCGAAATTCAGGAGTTTGGCAGAAGGGTGGCTAGAGATGCAGCTGTCGGTGTAGAGGAGAGAGCAAACAGCCTTGTGGGTTTCCAGTGCTGATGGTCCGGGGGTCAGAGACAAGCTAGCCCAGCCGCACGTGCTGCTTCCTGTCTGTCAGGAAGTCAGTGATCCACCTGCAGGTGGGCTCAGGCACACTCAGCTGGGATAGCTTGTCCTGGAGGAGAGCTGGGGTGATGGTGTTGAATGCAGAGCTGAAGTCCACAACCAGGACCCTGGCATAGGTGCCGGGGGAGTCTAGGTGCTGGAGGATGAATTGGAGTCCCATGTTGACTGCGTCATCTACAGAGCTGTTGGCTCTGTCGGCGAACTGCAGTGGGTCGAGGAGGGGGTTGCTGATGGCCTTGAGGTGGGTGAGCACGAGGCGCTCAAAGGTCTTCATTACCATAGAGGTCATGGCGACTGGTTTGTAATCATTAAGGTCTGTGATCCTCTGCTTTTTGGGACGTGGGATGATGGCGGATGTTTTGAAGCAGGCAGGTACTATGCATTCGACCAGTGAGGTGTTAAAGATGTCCGTAGACACTGGAGACAGCTGGTCTGCACAGTGCTTCAGTGTGGCGGGGGAGACAGCGTCTGGTCCAGCTGCCTTGCGGGGGTTCTGCCTCTTTAGCAGTTTGTTGACGTCTTTCTCCTGGATGGAGAGAGGTGTGATGGGGAGGGGTCTGTCTGGCTCCATTGTGTAGGGGGGGGGGTAGTGTCTCTGTCCAGGCAGGGAAGAAGAGGTGTGATAGCTGTGGAGGGGGTTGGTTGTGTGGGTCAAAGTCAGGACTGTTCCATTGTCGAATCTACAGTAGAAGTCATTAAGGTCGTTTGCAAGTCAGAGGTCATCCATAGAGTGGGGGGATTCAGTTTTGCAGCCTATGATCTCTCTAGAAGGCCTTTCCAGACTGACGAGGAGTCATTGGCTGCAAATTGTTCTTTCTTTGAGTACTGTCGTCTGGCCTCCTTAATCTCCTTGCCAAATGTGTACTTAGCCAGTCTAAACCTTTCCTTGTCTCCACTCCTGAAAGCCCTCTCCTTCTCCAAATGAAGCTGTTTGAGTCTTGCTGTGAAACAGGGCTTGTCTTTGTTGTAACTCACCCTGGTGCGTGTTGCAATACATATGTCCTCACAGAAGCTGATGTATGACATCACAGACTCTGTGTATTCGTCCAGGCTGTTGGAAGCAGTCTTAAAAATGTCCCAGTCTGTGGTATTTAGGCAGTCACGCAGCTCCTCTACTGCTTCTCTGCTTCTCCAATTCTTGGATCTCCTGTATGCCGGGATCAGATGAATAAGAGTGTGGTCAGATAGTCACAGAGCCGCGCGGGGAACTGCATGATGTGAGAAAACGTGTTCTTTATTTGAAGGAGAAGACAAACTACTTCTTAATTTTAGCTATTTATTTATATGTCAAAATTCTAGACTTGTACAAGGACCACTTTTGGCAAAGAAAATCACAGTCAGCAAGCTGTTAATCTGTAACCAACCTTCCAAAAATGGATACATTCAATATGTCAAACAAAACATTTTACAGTATACAGAATGATTATGATTGGCTATTTGGTTGGGGAGGAGACTTGGCTCTCCTCTCGTTGGTGCTTTAGGCTGGTCCCAGCCCCTGACACTCGATCCGTTCCAGGTGGAGATATCGCCGGTCCGTTCCCTTTGAGGGACGAGTTGACCTGTTGAAGAAAACATACACCTACTCTGATTTGTCCTTTCCTAGCCTAATATTTTCCATTACATCATTCTGAAGTTATGTGTGTGTTGCAGCATCTATCTTGATGACCTGACCCTTACCTCTTCATGTATTAATTCAAGTACCATGGAACTAATGCTTGATTCATCTCTCATTTATCAACAGGCCATCACATTAGTAAATTTCAGATGATTAAAAAACATATTAATTCAATTGATTTGCATATGGAATATCAAATACAATTAGTACATGTAATCACCCTAAATAAATAACTGAATAGCTTTATTTACTCGTCTGCTACTGAGCATTATAATGCAACTGTTTTTATAAAAAATAATTTCTAACAATGATAACCTCTGCTGATGGTGCTGTAACAATGATCAAAAATCTTCTCCTCCCTGGTCGGGCATTTGATTTACTGTATATATTTAGGGAGTTTGTGAGTTAAGTTGCCCTTGTTAAAGTCCCCAAGGACAATAACTGGGGAATACGTATTCTCTCTCCACTCCTAATATTTGGTTGGCGAGTTGATGTTGAGCCACTTTCACATCAGCTTACGGAGGGATGTAAATGCCTGCCAATATATAAGAAGTGAATGCACATGGAGATTAAAACGGTCTGCAGGTGATGGAAAATGATTCCAGGTCAGGAGAACAAGTTTGCAAAATCATTTTCACATCGTTGCACCAGCTTTGCTTTATATAGAAACAGATCCCTCTACCTTTCGTTTTGTGTGAATGTATCGGGTCGCGATCCACACGCAACAGCTGGAAGGCGGGCAGCGGCATAGCGGACTCTGGTTTTTGGAAGTTTATGTGAAATTAAGATATCTGCCAGAGCAGTTTCTGAAATAAATATACACTCTTTTTGTTGAATATTTTAAAAAGTATGATGGGTTTGAAAAATATAAATGTAAGCAACTCAAGTCTGACCAAGCTCAAAAGCTGCAGGAGGAGCAACATATCTGAAAAATCGCAAGAATAGAGTGGGGAGGTATAGATAGAATGTATCATAGGAACCCAATGGTCCTCATGGAAACCCATGTTTGAATATGAAAGTTAAAAAGTCTAAATGGTATCAAAACTTTGAATGGAAGTTAGTCAATTAGTCAGGCTACACATTGTAAAGTTGAAATGAGGTGTAAAGCTTAAAATATGAAAAATGGATACATTTTTAAATGTCCCCATTCAGATCAAATGGCCCAAGGAATGAATAGGACTTCATACAAAATGGCGTACAGCGCAAGAAGAAACAAAATGGATGTCATGAATAGTTACGGACATATTACTTGTGGTCTCATTGGCCAAATGTAGGTAGACATAGTCGTTCTTTTGGCCAAGAAACCAATCAGAGTGACGGAGGGGCGGACCAAACATAAATGTCACCACAAGATGGCAGCTTCTTCAAATGAAGATATCTTCCACTACAGTTTCTGAAATAAATATACACTCTTTTTGTTGGAAAAAAAAACACTTTCTAAAAAACTTCTCTCATGAGCAAGATACGCTGTTACTAGCATAGAAATGCCTATGAAGTTCGTGTTAGCATAATCGCTAATCATTGCAAGCTACCTTGGCAGCAAAGGCACTGCATCAGGTCGCCAAGCAACAACAGTCACGCATTTCACCATGATAAATGATAGCAGTTTTTGAGATACAAAAGCTGAATATTTTAAAAAGTATAATGGGTTTGAAAAATATAAATGTTAGCAACTCAAGTCTGACCAAGCTCAAAAGCTGCAGGAGGAGTAGCATACCTGAAAAATCTGAAGAATAGAGTGGGAAGGTATAGATAGAATGTATCATAGCAACCCAATGGTCCTCATAGAAACCCATGTTTGTTTTTGAAACTTAAAAAGTCTAAATAATAACAAAACATTGAATGGAATTTATTCAGTTAGTTTGTCGACACATTGTAAAGTTTCATTGAGGTGTCAAGCTTAAAATATGAAAAAGTGCATCCATTTTTAAATGTCCCCATTCTGATCAAATGGCCATAGGAATGAATAGGATTTCAGACAAAATGGCACGCATTTCACCATGTTAAAAGGTAGACGTTTTTGAGTTTTTGGAAGTTTATGGAAAATTAAGATATCTGCCAGAGCAGTTTCTGAAATAAATATACACTCTTTTTGTTGAATATTTTAAAAAGTATGATGGGTTTGAAAATATAAATGTAAGCAACTCAAGTCTGACCAAGCTCAAAAGCTGCAGGAGGAACAGCATATCTGAAAAATTGGAAGAATAGAGTGGGGAGGTATAGATAGAATGTATCATAGGAACCCAATGGTCCTCATGGAAACCCATGTTTGAATATGAAACTTAAAAAGACTTAATAGTATCAAAACTTTGAATGGAAGTTAGTCAATTAGTCAGGTTACACATTGTAAAGTTGAAACATTTTTAAATGTCCCCATTCAGATCAAATGGCCATAGGAGTGAATAGGATTTCAGACAAAATGGCGTACAGCGCAAGAAGTATAAATCTTATGAAACAATACGGGTGTCATGAATAGCATACGTCACTCCCAATACAATTTCTGTAATAAATATACACTCTTTTTTTTTTTTAAAAACACATTCGAAAAAAGTTCTCTTCCTATCAACCTATCACACTATTACTAGCATTGAAATGCCTACGAAGTTAGTGTTAGCATAATTACTCATCGTTGCTAGCAACCTCACCAGCTAAGGCTGCTGCATCAGGTAGCCTAGCAACAACAGTCATGCATTTCAGAATCAGAATCAGAATCAGAATTATTTTATTTGGCCAAGTATATTTGCACAACAAATTGACTTGGTGAGGTTAGTGCATGGGGCATAGAAAACAACTGCAAATATTGACAAAAAATTATAAAATAGCAAAATATTAACAAAATAGAAATAAGAAATGTACAAATTTACAAAATAGAACAATAAAACAATGCATTTTGTAGGCTGTGCGAGCTAAGTGGCAATGAGGCAAGAGGCTGTGAAATGGGTATGGGGCATGTACACTATGAATTAGAATAATTGTAAATAGTTATAAATTACACTGTCAGTGCATTGTGTGTGTGTGTGTGTGTGTGTGTGTGTGTGTGTGTGTGTGTGTGTGTGTGTGTGTGTGTGACTGGGTGGGGGTGGGAGTCCCAGAGTCAGTGAGAGGCAGGGAGCTTGTTTGTGAGCCCCACTGCCATGGGCAAGAAACTGTTCAGGTGGTGCGAGGACCACAGACTGCGCGAGGACCTTTTGCCGGATGGAAATCTATGAAGAGGTGGGGACCAGGATGGGAAGGATCAGCTATGATCTTTCCTGCTTTCTTACTGGTCCTGGAGTGGAACAGGTCCAGGAGAGATGACAGGTAGCAGCCTTCTTGGCTGACCAAATAGTCCGCTGCAGTCTGCCTTTGTCCTTGGCAATGGAGGCAGTGAACCAGATGGTGATTGATTGGGTGAGGATGGACTCAATGATGACAGTGTAGAACTCGACCATCACTTTCTGTGGCATGTTGAATTTCTTCAGCTGCCAAAGGAAGAACATCCTCTGCTGGGCCTTCATGATGGTGGAGGTGGTCCTGAGGTCCTGTGAAATTATTGTCCCCAGGAAACTGACTCCACAGTATTAACTGGGAAGTCACACATGAGGGGGGTGTTTGGGGCTGGGATTCTCCTGAAGTTTACTACCATCTCTACAGTTTTTAGGGCGTTCAGCTCCAAGTTGTTCTGGCTGCACCAGGAAGCTAGGCTGTCAACTTCCTCACTGTAGGCAGACTCATCCCCATTGGAGATTAATCCAATGAGGGTTGTGTCATCGGCGAAATTCAGGAGTTTGGCAGAAGGGTGGCTAGAGATGCAGCTGTCGGTGTAGAGGAGAGAGCAAACAGCCTTGTGGGTTTCCAGTGCTGATGGTCCGGGGGTCAGAGACAAGCTAGCCCAGCCGCACGTGCTGCTTCCTGTCTGTCAGGAAGTCAGTGATCCACCTGCAGGTGGGCTCAGGCACACTCAGCTGGGATAGCTTGTCCTGGAGGAGAGCTGGGGTGATGGTGTTGAATGCAGAGCTGAAGTCCACAACCAGGACCCTGGCATAGGTGCCGGGGGAGTCTAGGTGCTGGAGGATGAATTGGAGTCCCATGTTGACTGCGTCATCTACAGAGCTGTTGGCTCTGTCGGCGAACTGCAGTGGGTCGAGGAGGGGGTTGCTGATGGCCTTGAGGTGGGTGAGCACGAGGCGCTCAAAGGTCTTCATTACCATAGAGGTCATGGCGACTGGTTTGTAATCATTAAGGTCTGTGATCCTCTGCTTTTTGGGACGTGGGATGATGGCGGATGTTTTGAAGCAGGCAGGTACTATGCATTCGACCAGTGAGGTGTTAAAGATGTCCGTAGACACTGGAGACAGCTGGTCTGCACAGTGCTTCAGTGTGGCGGGGGAGACAGCGTCTGGTCCAGCTGCCTTGCGGGGGTTCTGCCTCTTTAGCAGTTTGTTGACGTCTTTCTCCTGGATGGAGAGAGGTGTGATGGGGAGGGGTCTGTCTGGCTCCATTGTGTAGGGGGGGGGGTAGTGTCTCTGTCCAGGCAGGGAAGAAGAGGTGTGATAGCTGTGGAGGGGGTTGGTTGTGTGGGTCAAAGTCAGGACTGTTCCATTGTCGAATCTACAGTAGAAGTCATTAAGGTCGTTTGCAAGTCAGAGGTCATCCATAGAGTGGGGGGATTCAGTTTTGCAGCCTATGATCTCTCTAGAAGGCCTTTCCAGACTGACGAGGAGTCATTGGCTGCAAATTGTTCTTTCTTTGAGTACTGTCGTCTGGCCTCCTTAATCTCCTTGCCAAATGTGTACTTAGCCAGTCTAAACCTTTCCTTGTCTCCACTCCTGAAAGCCCTCTCCTTCTCCAAATGAAGCTGTTTGAGTCTTGCTGTGAAACAGGGCTTGTCTTTGTTGTAACTCACCCTGGTGCGTGTTGCAATACATATGTCCTCACAGAAGCTGATGTATGACATCACAGACTCTGTGTATTCGTCCAGGCTGTTGGAAGCAGTCTTAAAAATGTCCCAGTCTGTGGTATTTAGGCAGTCACGCAGCTCCTCTACTGCTTCTCTGCTTCTCCAATTCTTGGATCTCCTGTATGCCGGGATCAGATGAATAAGAGTGTGGTCAGATAGTCACAGAGCCGCGCGGGGAACTGCATGATGTGAGAAAACGTGTTCTTTATTTGAAGGAGAAGACAAACTACTTCTTAATTTTAGCTATTTATTTATATGTCAAAATTCTAGACTTGTACAAGGACCACTTTTGGCAAAGAAAATCACAGTCAGCAAGCTGTTAATCTGTAACCAACCTTCCAAAAATGGATACATTCAATATGTCAAACAAAACATTTTACAGTATACAGAATGATTATGATTGGCTATTTGGTTGGGGAGGAGACTTGGCTCTCCTCTCGTTGGTGCTTTAGGCTGGTCCCAGCCCCTGACACTCGATCCGTTCCAGGTGGAGATATCGCCGGTCCGTTCCCTTTGAGGGACGAGTTGACCTGTTGAAGAAAACATACACCTACTCTGATTTGTCCTTTCCTAGCCTAATATTTTCCATTACATCATTCTGAAGTTATGTGTGTGTTGCAGCATCTATCTTGATGACCTGACCCTTACCTCTTCATGTATTAATTCAAGTACCATGGAACTAATGCTTGATTCATCTCTCATTTATCAACAGGCCATCACATTAGTAAATTTCAGATGATTAAAAAACATATTAATTCAATTGATTTGCATATGGAATATCAAATACAATTAGTACATGTAATCACCCTAAATAAAGAACTGAATAGCTTTATTTACTCGTCTGCTACTGAGCATTATAATGCAACTGTTTTTATAAAAAATAATTTCTAACAATGATAACCTCTGCTGATGGTGCTGTAACAATGATCAAAAATCTTCTCCTCCCTGGTCGGGCATTTGATTTACTGTATATATTTAGGGAGTTTGTGAGTTAAGTTGCCCTTGTTAAAGTCCCCAAGGACAATAACTGGGGAATACGTATTCTCTCTCCACTCCTAATATTTGGTTGGCGAGTTGATGTTGAGCCACTTTCACATCAGCTTACGGAGGGATGTAAATGCCTGCCAATATATAAGAAGTGAATGCACATGGAGATTAAAACGGTCTGCAGGTGATGGAAAATGATTCCAGGTCAGGAGAACAAGTTTGCAAAATCACTTTCACATCGTTGCACCAGCTTTGCTTTATATAGAAACAGATCCCTCTACCTTTCGTTTTGTGTGAATGTATCGGGTCGCGATCCACACGCAACAGCTGGAAGGCGGGCAGCGGCATAGCGGACTCTGGTTTTTGGAAGTTTATGTGAAATTAAGATATCTGCCAGAGCAGTTTCTGAAATAAATATACACTCTTTTTGTTGAATATTTTAAAAAGTATGATGGGTTTGAAAAATATAAATGTAAGCAACTCAAGTCTGACCAAGCTCAAAAGCTGCAGGAGGAGCAACATATCTGAAAAATCGCAAGAATAGAGTGGGGAGGTATAGATAGAATGTATCATAGGAACCCAATGGTCCTCATGGAAACCCATGTTTGAATATGAAAGTTAAAAAGTCTAAATGGTATCAAAACTTTGAATGGAAGTTAGTCAATTAGTCAGGCTACACATTGTAAAGTTGAAATGAGGTGTAAAGCTTAAAATATGAAAAATGGATACATTTTTAAATGTCCCCATTCAGATCAAATGGCCCAAGGAATGAATAGGACTTCATACAAAATGGCGTACAGCGCAAGAAGAAACAAAATGGATGTCATGAATAGTTACGTCACTATTGACGGACATATTACTTGTGGTCTCATTGGCCAAATGTAGGTAGACATAGTCGTTCTTTTGGCCAAGAAACCAATCAGAGTGACGGAGGGGCGGACCAAACATAAATGTCACCACAAGATGGCAGCTTCTTCAAATGAAGATATCTTCCACTACAGTTTCTGAAATAAATATACACTCTTTTTGTTGGAAAAAAAAACACTTTCTAAAAAACTTCTCTCATGAGCAAGATACGCTGTTACTAGCATAGAAATGCCTATGAAGTTCGTGTTAGCATAATCGCTAATCATTGCAAGCTACCTTGGCAGCAAAGGCACTGCATCAGGTCGCCAAGCAACAACAGTCACGCATTTCACCATGATAAATGATAGCAGTTTTTGAGATACAAAAGCTGAATATTTTAAAAAGTATAATGGGTTTGAAAAATATAAATGTTAGCAACTCAAGTCTGACCAAGCTCAAAAGCTGCAGGAGGAGTAGCATACCTGAAAAATCTGAAGAATAGAGTGGGAAGGTATAGATAGAATGTATCATAGCAACCCAATGGTCCTCATAGAAACCCATGTTTGTTTTTGAAACTTAAAAAGTCTAAATAATAACAAAACATTGAATGGAATTTATTCAGTTAGTTTGTCGACACATTGTAAAGTTTCATTGAGGTGTCAAGCTTAAAATATGAAAAAGTGCATCCATTTTTAAATGTCCCCATTCTGATCAAATGGCCATAGGAATGAATAGGATTTCAGACAAAATGGCACGCATTTCACCATGTTAAAAGGTAGACGTTTTTGAGTTTTTGGAAGTTTATGGAAAATTAAGATATCTGCCAGAGCAGTTTCTGAAATAAATATACACTCTTTTTGTTGAATATTTTAAAAAGTATGATGGGTTTGAAAATATAAATGTAAGCAACTCAAGTCTGACCAAGCTCAAAAGCTGCAGGAGGAACAGCATATCTGAAAAATTGGAAGAATAGAGTGGGGAGGTATAGATAGAATGTATGATAGGAACCCAATGGTCCTCATGGAAACCCATGTTTGAATATGAAACTTAAAAAGACTTAATAGTATCAAAACTTTGAATGGAAGTTAGTCAATTAGTCAGGTTACACATTGTAAAGTTGAAACATTTTTAAATGTCCCCATTCAGATCAAATGGCCATAGGAGTGAATAGGATTTCAGACAAAATGGCGTACAGCGCAAGAAGTATAAATCTTATGAAACAATACGGGTGTCATGAATAGCATACGTCACTCCCAATACAATTTCTGTAATAAATATACACTCTTTTTTTTTTTTAAAAACACATTCGAAAAAAGTTCTCTTCCTATCAACCTATCACACTATTACTAGCATTGAAATGCCTACGAAGTTAGTGTTAGCATAATTACTCATCGTTGCTAGCAACCTCACCAGCTAAGGCTGCTGCATCAGGTAGCCTAGCAACAACAGTCATGCATTTCAGAATCAGAATCAGAATCAGAATTATTTTATTTGGCCAAGTATATTTGCACAACAAATTGACTTGGTGAGGTTAGTGCATGGGGCATAGAAAACAACTGCAAATATTGACAAAAAATTATAAAATAGCAAAATATTAACAAAATAGAAATAAGAAATGTACAAATTTACAAAATAGAACAATAAAACAATGCATTTTGTAGGCTGTGCGAGCTAAGTGGCAATGAGGCAAGAGGCTGTGAAATGGGTATGGGGCATGTACACTATGAATTAGAATAATTGTAAATAGTTATAAATTACACTGTCAGTGCATTGTGTGTGTGTGTGTGTGTGTGTGTGTGTGTGTGTGTGTGTGTGTGTGTGTGTGTGTGTGACTGGGTGGGGGTGGGAGTCCCAGAGTCAGTGAGAGGCAGGGAGCTTGTTTGTGAGCCCCACTGCCATGGGCAAGAAACTGTTCAGGTGGTGCGAGGACCACAGACTGCGCGAGGACCTTTTGCCGGATGGAAATCTATGAAGAGGTGGGGACCAGGATGGGAAGGATCAGCTATGATCTTTCCTGCTTTCTTACTGGTCCTGGAGTGGAACAGGTCCAGGAGAGATGACAGGTAGCAGCCTTCTTGGCTGACCAAATAGTCCGCTGCAGTCTGCCTTTGTCCTTGGCAATGGAGGCAGTGAACCAGATGGTGATTGATTGGGTGAGGATGGACTCAATGATGACAGTGTAGAACTCGACCATCACTTTCTGTGGCATGTTGAATTTCTTCAGCTGCCAAAGGAAGAACATCCTCTGCTGGGCCTTCATGATGGTGGAGGTGGTCCTGAGGTCCTGTGAAATTATTGTCCCCAGGAAACTGACTCCACAGTATTAACTGGGAAGTCACACATGAGGGGGGTGTTTGGGGCTGGGATTCTCCTGAAGTTTACTACCATCTCTACAGTTTTTAGGGCGTTCAGCTCCAAGTTGTTCTGGCTGCACCAGGAAGCTAGGCTGTCAACTTCCTCACTGTAGGCAGACTCATCCCCATTGGAGATTAATCCAATGAGGGTTGTGTCATCGGCGAAATTCAGGAGTTTGGCAGAAGGGTGGCTAGAGATGCAGCTGTCGGTGTAGAGGAGAGAGCAAACAGCCTTGTGGGTTTCCAGTGCTGATGGTCCGGGGGTCAGAGACAAGCTAGCCCAGCCGCACGTGCTGCTTCCTGTCTGTCAGGAAGTCAGTGATCCACCTGCAGGTGGGCTCAGGCACACTCAGCTGGGATAGCTTGTCCTGGAGGAGAGCTGGGGTGATGGTGTTGAATGCAGAGCTGAAGTCCACAACCAGGACCCTGGCATAGGTGCCGGGGGAGTCTAGGTGCTGGAGGATGAATTGGAGTCCCATGTTGACTGCGTCATCTACAGAGCTGTTGGCTCTGTCGGCGAACTGCAGTGGGTCGAGGAGGGGGTTGCTGATGGCCTTGAGGTGGGTGAGCACGAGGCGCTCAAAGGTCTTCATTACCATAGAGGTCATGGCGACTGGTTTGTAATCATTAAGGTCTGTGATCCTCTGCTTTTTGGGACGTGGGATGATGGCGGATGTTTTGAAGCAGGCAGGTACTATGCATTCGACCAGTGAGGTGTTAAAGATGTCCGTAGACACTGGAGACAGCTGGTCTGCACAGTGCTTCAGTGTGGCGGGGGAGACAGCGTCTGGTCCAGCTGCCTTGCGGGGGTTCTGCCTCTTTAGCAGTTTGTTGACGTCTTTCTCCTGGATGGAGAGAGGTGTGATGGGGAGGGGTCTGTCTGGCTCCATTGTGTAGGGGGGGGGGTAGTGTCTCTGTCCAGGCAGGGAAGAAGAGGTGTGATAGCTGTGGAGGGGGTTGGTTGTGTGGGTCAAAGTCAGGACTGTTCCATTGTCGAATCTACAGTAGAAGTCATTAAGGTCGTTTGCAAGTCAGAGGTCATCCATAGAGTGGGGGGATTCAGTTTTGCAGCCTATGATCTCTCTAGAAGGCCTTTCCAGACTGACGAGGAGTCATTGGCTGCAAATTGTTCTTTCTTTGAGTACTGTCGTCTGGCCTCCTTAATCTCCTTGCCAAATGTGTACTTAGCCAGTCTAAACCTTTCCTTGTCTCCACTCCTGAAAGCCCTCTCCTTCTCCAAATGAAGCTGTTTGAGTCTTGCTGTGAAACAGGGCTTGTCTTTGTTGTAACTCACCCTGGTGCGTGTTGCAATACATATGTCCTCACAGAAGCTGATGTATGACATCACAGACTCTGTGTATTCGTCCAGGCTGTTGGAAGCAGTCTTAAAAATGTCCCAGTCTGTGGTATTTAGGCAGTCACGCAGCTCCTCTACTGCTTCTCTGCTTCTCCAATTCTTGGATCTCCTGTATGCCGGGATCAGATGAATAAGAGTGTGGTCAGATAGTCACAGAGCCGCGCGGGGAACTGCATGATGTGAGAAAACGTGTTCTTTATTTGAAGGAGAAGACAAACTACTTCTTAATTTTAGCTATTTATTTATATGTCAAAATTCTAGACTTGTACAAGGACCACTTTTGGCAAAGAAAATCACAGTCAGCAAGCTGTTAATCTGTAACCAACCTTCCAAAAATGGATACATTCAATATGTCAAACAAAACATTTTACAGTATACAGAATGATTATGATTGGCTATTTGGTTGGGGAGGAGACTTGGCTCTCCTCTCGTTGGTGCTTTAGGCTGGTCCCAGCCCCTGACACTCGATCCGTTCCAGGTGGAGATATCGCCGGTCCGTTCCCTTTGAGGGACGAGTTGACCTGTTGAAGAAAACATACACCTACTCTGATTTGTCCTTTCCTAGCCTAATATTTTCCATTACATCATTCTGAAGTTATGTGTGTGTTGCAGCATCTATCTTGATGACCTGACCCTTACCTCTTCATGTATTAATTCAAGTACCATGGAACTAATGCTTGATTCATCTCTCATTTATCAACAGGCCATCACATTAGTAAATTTCAGATGATTAAAAAACATATTAATTCAATTGATTTGCATATGGAATATCAAATACAATTAGTACATGTAATCACCCTAAATAAAGAACTGAATAGCTTTATTTACTCGTCTGCTACTGAGCATTATAATGCAACTGTTTTTATAAAAAATAATTTCTAACAATGATAACCTCTGCTGATGGTGCTGTAACAATGATCAAAAATCTTCTCCTCCCTGGTCGGGCATTTGATTTACTGTATATATTTAGGGAGTTTGTGAGTTAAGTTGCCCTTGTTAAAGTCCCCAAGGACAATAACTGGGGAATACGTATTCTCTCTCCACTCCTAATATTTGGTTGGCGAGTTGATGTTGAGCCACTTTCACATCAGCTTACGGAGGGATGTAAATGCCTGCCAATATATAAGAAGTGAATGCACATGGAGATTAAAACGGTCTGCAGGTGATGGAAAATGATTCCAGGTCAGGAGAACAAGTTTGCAAAATCACTTTCACATCGTTGCACCAGCTTTGCTTTATATAGAAACAGATCCCTCTACCTTTCGTTTTGTGTGAATGTATCGGGTCGCGATCCACACGCAACAGCTGGAAGGCGGGCAGCGGCATAGCGGACTCTGGTTTTTGGAAGTTTATGTGAAATTAAGATATCTGCCAGAGCAGTTTCTGAAATAAATATACACTCTTTTTGTTGAATATTTTAAAAAGTATGATGGGTTTGAAAAATATAAATGTAAGCAACTCAAGTCTGACCAAGCTCAAAAGCTGCAGGAGGAGCAACATATCTGAAAAATCGCAAGAATAGAGTGGGGAGGTATAGATAGAATGTATCATAGGAACCCAATGGTCCTCATGGAAACCCATGTTTGAATATGAAAGTTAAAAAGTCTAAATGGTATCAAAACTTTGAATGGAAGTTAGTCAATTAGTCAGGCTACACATTGTAAAGTTGAAATGAGGTGTAAAGCTTAAAATATGAAAAATGGATACATTTTTAAATGTCCCCATTCAGATCAAATGGCCCAAGGAATGAATAGGACTTCATACAAAATGGCGTACAGCGCAAGAAGAAACAAAATGGATGTCATGAATAGTTACGTCACTATTGACGGACATATTACTTGTGGTCTCATTGGCCAAATGTAGGTAGACATAGTCGTTCTTTTGGCCAAGAAACCAATCAGAGTGACGGAGGGGCGGACCAAACATAAATGTCACCACAAGATGGCAGCTTCTTCAAATGAAGATATCTTCCACTACAGTTTCTGAAATAAATATACACTCTTTTTGTTGGAAAAAAAAACACTTTCTAAAAAACTTCTCTCATGAGCAAGATACGCTGTTACTAGCATAGAAATGCCTATGAAGTTCGTGTTAGCATAATCGCTAATCATTGCAAGCTACCTTGGCAGCAAAGGCACTGCATCAGGTCGCCAAGCAACAACAGTCACGCATTTCACCATGATAAATGATAGCAGTTTTTGAGATACAAAAGCTGAATATTTTAAAAAGTATAATGGGTTTGAAAAATATAAATGTTAGCAACTCAAGTCTGACCAAGCTCAAAAGCTGCAGGAGGAGTAGCATACCTGAAAAATCTGAAGAATAGAGTGGGAAGGTATAGATAGAATGTATCATAGCAACCCAATGGTCCTCATAGAAACCCATGTTTGTTTTTGAAACTTAAAAAGTCTAAATAATAACAAAACATTGAATGGAATTTATTCAGTTAGTTTGTCGACACATTGTAAAGTTTCATTGAGGTGTCAAGCTTAAAATATGAAAAAGTGCATCCATTTTTAAATGTCCCCATTCTGATCAAATGGCCATAGGAATGAATAGGATTTCAGACAAAATGGCACGCATTTCACCATGTTAAAAGGTAGACGTTTTTGAGTTTTTGGAAGTTTATGGAAAATTAAGATATCTGCCAGAGCAGTTTCTGAAATAAATATACACTCTTTTTGTTGAATATTTTAAAAAGTATGATGGGTTTGAAAATATAAATGTAAGCAACTCAAGTCTGACCAAGCTCAAAAGCTGCAGGAGGAACAGCATATCTGAAAAATTGGAAGAATAGAGTGGGGAGGTATAGATAGAATGTATGATAGGAACCCAATGGTCCTCATGGAAACCCATGTTTGAATATGAAACTTAAAAAGACTTAATAGTATCAAAACTTTGAATGGAAGTTAGTCAATTAGTCAGGTTACACATTGTAAAGTTGAAACATTTTTAAATGTCCCCATTCAGATCAAATGGCCATAGGAGTGAATAGGATTTCAGACAAAATGGCGTACAGCGCAAGAAGTATAAATCTTATGAAACAATACGGGTGTCATGAATAGCATACGTCACTCCCAATACAATTTCTGTAATAAATATACACTCTTTTTTTTTTTTAAAAACACATTCGAAAAAAGTTCTCTTCCTATCAACCTATCACACTATTACTAGCATTGAAATGCCTACGAAGTTAGTGTTAGCATAATTACTCATCGTTGCTAGCAACCTCACCAGCTAAGGCTGCTGCATCAGGTAGCCTAGCAACAACAGTCATGCATTTCAGAATCAGAATCAGAATCAGAATTATTTTATTTGGCCAAGTATATTTGCACAACAAATTGACTTGGTGAGGTTAGTGCATGGGGCATAGAAAACAACTGCAAATATTGACAAAAAATTATAAAATAGCAAAATATTAACAAAATAGAAATAAGAAATGTACAAATTTACAAAATAGAACAATAAAACAATGCATTTTGTAGGCTGTGCGAGCTAAGTGGCAATGAGGCAAGAGGCTGTGAAATGGGTATGGGGCATGTACACTATGAATTAGAATAATTGTAAATAGTTATAAATTACACTGTCAGTGCATTGTGTGTGTGTGTGTGTGTGTGTGTGTGTGTGTGTGACTGGGTGGGGGTGGGAGTCCCAGAGTCAGTGAGAGGCAGGGAGCTTGTTTGTGAGCCCCACTGCCATGGGCAAGAAACTGTTCAGGTGGTGCGAGGACCACAGACTGCGCGAGGACCTTTTGCCGGATGGAAATCTATGAAGAGGTGGGGACCAGGATGGGAAGGATCAGCTATGATCTTTCCTGCTTTCTTACTGGTCCTGGAGTGGAACAGGTCCAGGAGAGATGACAGGTAGCAGCCTTCTTGGCTGACCAAATAGTCCGCTGCAGTCTGCCTTTGTCCTTGGCAATGGAGGCAGTGAACCAGATGGTGATTGATTGGGTGAGGATGGACTCAATGATGACAGTGTAGAACTCGACCATCACTTTCTGTGGCATGTTGAATTTCTTCAGCTGCCAAAGGAAGAACATCCTCTGCTGGGCCTTCATGATGGTGGAGGTGGTCCTGAGGTCCTGTGAAATTATTGTCCCCAGGAAACTGACTCCACAGTATTAACTGGGAAGTCACACATGAGGGGGGTGTTTGGGGCTGGGATTCTCCTGAAGTTTACTACCATCTCTACAGTTTTTAGGGCGTTCAGCTCCAAGTTGTTCTGGCTGCACCAGGAAGCTAGGCTGTCAACTTCCTCACTGTAGGCAGACTCATCCCCATTGGAGATTAATCCAATGAGGGTTGTGTCATCGGCGAAATTCAGGAGTTTGGCAGAAGGGTGGCTAGAGATGCAGCTGTCGGTGTAGAGGAGAGAGCAAACAGCCTTGTGGGTTTCCAGTGCTGATGGTCCGGGGGTCAGAGACAAGCTAGCCCAGCCGCACGTGCTGCTTCCTGTCTGTCAGGAAGTCAGTGATCCACCTGCAGGTGGGCTCAGGCACACTCAGCTGGGATAGCTTGTCCTGGAGGAGAGCTGGGGTGATGGTGTTGAATGCAGAGCTGAAGTCCACAACCAGGACCCTGGCATAGGTGCCGGGGGAGTCTAGGTGCTGGAGGATGAATTGGAGTCCCATGTTGACTGCGTCATCTACAGAGCTGTTGGCTCTGTCGGCGAACTGCAGTGGGTCGAGGAGGGGGTTGCTGATGGCCTTGAGGTGGGTGAGCACGAGGCGCTCAAAGGTCTTCATTACCATAGAGGTCATGGCGACTGGTTTGTAATCATTAAGGTCTGTGATCCTCTGCTTTTTGGGACGTGGGATGATGGCGGATGTTTTGAAGCAGGCAGGTACTATGCATTCGACCAGTGAGGTGTTAAAGATGTCCGTAGACACTGGAGACAGCTGGTCTGCACAGTGCTTCAGTGTGGCGGGGGAGACAGCGTCTGGTCCAGCTGCCTTGCGGGGGTTCTGCCTCTTTAGCAGTTTGTTGACGTCTTTCTCCTGGATGGAGAGAGGTGTGATGGGGAGGGGTCTGTCTGGCTCCATTGTGTAGGGGGGGGGGTAGTGTCTCTGTCCAGGCAGGGAAGAAGAGGTGTGATAGCTGTGGAGGGGGTTGGTTGTGTGGGTCAAAGTCAGGACTGTTCCATTGTCGAATCTACAGTAGAAGTCATTAAGGTCGTTTGCAAGTCAGAGGTCATCCATAGAGTGGGGGGATTCAGTTTTGCAGCCTATGATCTCTCTAGAAGGCCTTTCCAGACTGACGAGGAGTCATTGGCTGCAAATTGTTCTTTCTTTGAGTACTGTCGTCTGGCCTCCTTAATCTCCTTGCCAAATGTGTACTTAGCCAGTCTAAACCTTTCCTTGTCTCCACTCCTGAAAGCCCTCTCCTTCTCCAAATGAAGCTGTTTGAGTCTTGCTGTGAAACAGGGCTTGTCTTTGTTGTAACTCACCCTGGTGCGTGTTGCAATACATATGTCCTCACAGAAGCTGATGTATGACATCACAGACTCTGTGTATTCGTCCAGGCTGTTGGAAGCAGTCTTAAAAATGTCCCAGTCTGTGGTATTTAGGCAGTCACGCAGCTCCTCTACTGCTTCTCTGCTTCTCCAATTCTTGGATCTCCTGTATGCCGGGATCAGATGAATAAGAGTGTGGTCAGATAGTCACAGAGCCGCGCGGGGAACTGCATGATGTGAGAAAACGTGTTCTTTATTTGAAGGAGAAGACAAACTACTTCTTAATTTTAGCTATTTATTTATATGTCAAAATTCTAGACTTGTACAAGGACCACTTTTGGCAAAGAAAATCACAGTCAGCAAGCTGTTAATCTGTAACCAACCTTCCAAAAATGGATACATTCAATATGTCAAACAAAACATTTTACAGTATACAGAATGATTATGATTGGCTATTTGGTTGGGGAGGAGACTTGGCTCTCCTCTCGTTGGTGCTTTAGGCTGGTCCCAGCCCCTGACACTCGATCCGTTCCAGGTGGAGATATCGCCGGTCCGTTCCCTTTGAGGGACGAGTTGACCTGTTGAAGAAAACATACACCTACTCTGATTTGTCCTTTCCTAGCCTAATATTTTCCATTACATCATTCTGAAGTTATGTGTGTGTTGCAGCATCTATCTTGATGACCTGACCCTTACCTCTTCATGTATTAATTCAAGTACCATGGAACTAATGCTTGATTCATCTCTCATTTATCAACAGGCCATCACATTAGTAAATTTCAGATGATTAAAAAACATATTAATTCAATTGATTTGCATATGGAATATCAAATACAATTAGTACATGTAATCACCCTAAATAAAGAACTGAATAGCTTTATTTACTCGTCTGCTACTGAGCATTATAATGCAACTGTTTTTATAAAAAATAATTTCTAACAATGATAACCTCTGCTGATGGTGCTGTAACAATGATCAAAAATCTTCTCCTCCCTGGTCGGGCATTTGATTTACTGTATATATTTAGGGAGTTTGTGAGTTAAGTTGCCCTTGTTAAAGTCCCCAAGGACAATAACTGGGGAATACGTATTCTCTCTCCACTCCTAATATTTGGTTGGCGAGTTGATGTTGAGCCACTTTCACATCAGCTTACGGAGGGATGTAAATGCCTGCCAATATATAAGAAGTGAATGCACATGGAGATTAAAACGGTCTGCAGGTGATGGAAAATGATTCCAGGTCAGGAGAACAAGTTTGCAAAATCACTTTCACATCGTTGCACCAGCTTTGCTTTATATAGAAACAGATCCCTCTACCTTTCGTTTTGTGTGAATGTATCGGGTCGCGATCCACACGCAACAGCTGGAAGGCGGGCAGCGGCATAGCGGACTCTGGTTTTTGGAAGTTTATGTGAAATTAAGATATCTGCCAGAGCAGTTTCTGAAATAAATATACACTCTTTTTGTTGAATATTTTAAAAAGTATGATGGGTTTGAAAAATATAAATGTAAGCAACTCAAGTCTGACCAAGCTCAAAAGCTGCAGGAGGAGCAACATATCTGAAAAATCGCAAGAATAGAGTGGGGAGGTATAGATAGAATGTATCATAGGAACCCAATGGTCCTCATGGAAACCCATGTTTGAATATGAAAGTTAAAAAGTCTAAATGGTATCAAAACTTTGAATGGAAGTTAGTCAATTAGTCAGGCTACACATTGTAAAGTTGAAATGAGGTGTAAAGCTTAAAATATGAAAAATGGATACATTTTTAAATGTCCCCATTCAGATCAAATGGCCCAAGGAATGAATAGGACTTCATACAAAATGGCGTACAGCGCAAGAAGAAACAAAATGGATGTCATGAATAGTTACGTCACTATTGACGGACATATTACTTGTGGTCTCATTGGCCAAATGTAGGTAGACATAGTCGTTCTTTTGGCCAAGAAACCAATCAGAGTGACGGAGGGGCGGACCAAACATAAATGTCACCACAAGATGGCAGCTTCTTCAAATGAAGATATCTTCCACTACAGTTTCTGAAATAAATATACACTCTTTTTGTTGGAAAAAAAAACACTTTCTAAAAAACTTCTCTCATGAGCAAGATACGCTGTTACTAGCATAGAAATGCCTATGAAGTTCGTGTTAGCATAATCGCTAATCATTGCAAGCTACCTTGGCAGCAAAGGCACTGCATCAGGTCGCCAAGCAACAACAGTCACGCATTTCACCATGATAAATGATAGCAGTTTTTGAGATACAAAAGCTGAATATTTTAAAAAGTATAATGGGTTTGAAAAATATAAATGTTAGCAACTCAAGTCTGACCAAGCTCAAAAGCTGCAGGAGGAGTAGCATACCTGAAAAATCTGAAGAATAGAGTGGGAAGGTATAGATAGAATGTATCATAGCAACCCAATGGTCCTCATAGAAACCCATGTTTGTTTTTGAAACTTAAAAAGTCTAAATAATAACAAAACATTGAATGGAATTTATTCAGTTAGTTTGTCGACACATTGTAAAGTTTCATTGAGGTGTCAAGCTTAAAATATGAAAAAGTGCATCCATTTTTAAATGTCCCCATTCTGATCAAATGGCCATAGGAATGAATAGGATTTCAGACAAAATGGCACGCATTTCACCATGTTAAAAGGTAGACGTTTTTGAGTTTTTGGAAGTTTATGGAAAATTAAGATATCTGCCAGAGCAGTTTCTGAAATAAATATACACTCTTTTTGTTGAATATTTTAAAAAGTATGATGGGTTTGAAAATATAAATGTAAGCAACTCAAGTCTGACCAAGCTCAAAAGCTGCAGGAGGAACAGCATATCTGAAAAATTGGAAGAATAGAGTGGGGAGGTATAGATAGAATGTATCATAGGAACCCAATGGTCCTCATGGAAACCCATGTTTGAATATGAAACTTAAAAAGACTTAATAGTATCAAAACTTTGAATGGAAGTTAGTCAATTAGTCAGGTTACACATTGTAAAGTTGAAACATTTTTAAATGTCCCCATTCAGATCAAATGGCCATAGGAGTGAATAGGATTTCAGACAAAATGGCGTACAGCGCAAGAAGTATAAATCTTATGAAACAATACGGGTGTCATGAATAGCATACGTCACTCCCAATACAATTTCTGTAATAAATATACACTCTTTTTTTTTTTTAAAAACACATTCGAAAAAAGTTCTCTTCCTATCAACCTATCACACTATTACTAGCATTGAAATGCCTACGAAGTTAGTGTTAGCATAATTACTCATCGTTGCTAGCAACCTCACCAGCTAAGGCTGCTGCATCAGGTAGCCTAGCAACAACAGTCATGCATTTCAGAATCAGAATCAGAATCAGAATTATTTTATTTGGCCAAGTATATTTGCACAACAAATTGACTTGGTGAGGTTAGTGCATGGGGCATAGAAAACAACTGCAAATATTGACAAAAAATTATAAAATAGCAAAATATTAACAAAATAGAAATAAGAAATGTACAAATTTACAAAATAGAACAATAAAACAATGCATTTTGTAGGCTGTGCGAGCTAAGTGGCAATGAGGCAAGAGGCTGTGAAATGGGTATGGGGCATGTACACTATGAATTAGAATAATTGTAAATAGTTATAAATTACACTGTCAGTGCATTGTGTGTGTGTGTGTGTGTGTGTGTGTGTGTGTGTGTGTGTGTGTGTGTGTGTGTGTGTGTGTGTGTGTGTGTGTGTGACTGGGTGGGGGTGGGAGTCCCAGAGTCAGTGAGAGGCAGGGAGCTTGTTTGTGAGCCCCACTGCCATGGGCAAGAAACTGTTCAGGTGGTGCGAGGACCACAGACTGCGCGAGGACCTTTTGCCGGATGGAAATCTATGAAGAGGTGGGGACCAGGATGGGAAGGATCAGCTATGATCTTTCCTGCTTTCTTACTGGTCCTGGAGTGGAACAGGTCCAGGAGAGATGGCAGGTAGCAGCCTTCTTGGCTGACCAAATAGTCCGCTGCAGTCTGCCTTTGTCCTTGGCAATGGAGGCAGTGAACCAGATGGTGATTGATTGGGTGAGGATGGACTCAATGATGACAGTGTAGAACTCGACCATCACTTTCTGTGGCATGTTGAATTTCTTCAGCTGCCAAAGGAAGAACATCCTCTGCTGGGCCTTCATGATGGTGGAGGTGGTCCTGAGGTCCTGTGAAATTATTGTCCCCAGGAAACTGACTCCACAGTATTAACTGGGAAGTCACACATGAGGGGGGTGTTTGGGGCTGGGATTCTCCTGAAGTTTACTACCATCTCTACAGTTTTTAGGGCGTTCAGCTCCAAGTTGTTCTGGCTGCACCAGGAAGCTAGGCTGTCAACTTCCTCACTGTAGGCAGACTCATCCCCATTGGAGATTAATCCAATGAGGGTTGTGTCATCGGCGAAATTCAGGAGTTTGGCAGAAGGGTGGCTAGAGATGCAGCTGTCGGTGTAGAGGGAGAAGAGTAGAGGAGAGAGCAAACAGCCTTGTGGGTTTCCAGTGCTGATGGTCCGGGGGTCAGAGACAAGCTAGCCCAGCCGCACGTGCTGCTTCCTGTCTGTCAGGAAGTCAGTGATCCACCTGCAGGTGGGCTCAGGCACACTCAGCTGGGATAGCTTGTCCTGGAGGAGAGCTGGGGTGATGGTGTTGAATGCAGAGCTGAAGTCCACAACCAGGACCCTGGCATAGGTGCCGGGGGAGTCTAGGTGCTGGAGGATGAATTGGAGTCCCATGTTGACTGCGTCATCTACAGAGCTGTTGGCTCTGTCGGCGAACTGCAGTGGGTCGAGGAGGGGGTTGCTGATGGCCTTGAGGTGGGTGAGCACGAGGCGCTCAAAGGTCTTCATTACCATAGAGGTCATGGCGACTGGTTTGTAATCATTAAGGTCTGTGATCCTCTGCTTTTTGGGACGTGGGATGATGGCGGATGTTTTGAAGCAGGCAGGTACTATGCATTCGACCAGTGAGGTGTTAAAGATGTCCGTAGACACTGGAGACAGCTGGTCTGCACAGTGCTTCAGTGTGGCGGGGGAGACAGCGTCTGGTCCAGCTGCCTTGCGGGGGTTCTGCCTCTTTAGCAGTTTGTTGACGTCTTTCTCCTGGATGGAGAGAGGTGTGATGGGGAGGGGTCTGTCTGGCTCCATTGTGTAGGGGGGGGGGTAGTGTCTCTGTCCAGGCAGGGAAGAAGAGGTGTGATAGCTGTGGAGGGGGTTGGTTGTGTGGGTCAAAGTCAGGACTGTTCCATTGTCGAATCTACAGTAGAAGTCATTAAGGTCGTTTGCAAGTCAGAGGTCATCCATAGAGTGGGGGGATTCAGTTTTGCAGCCTATGATCTCTCTAGAAGGCCTTTCCAGACTGACGAGGAGTCATTGGCTGCAAATTGTTCTTTCTTTGAGTACTGTCGTCTGGCCTCCTTAATCTCCTTGCCAAATGTGTACTTAGCCAGTCTAAACCTTTCCTTGTCTCCACTCCTGAAAGCCCTCTCCTTCTCCAAATGAAGCTGTTTGAGTCTTGCTGTGAAGCAGGGCTTGTCTTTGTTGTAACTCACCCTGGTGCGTGTTGCAATACATATGTCCTCACAGAAGCTGATGTATGACATCACAGACTCTGTGTATTCGTCCAGGCTGTTGGAAGCAGTCTTAAAAATGTCCCAGTCTGTGGTATTTAGGCAGTCACGCAGCTCCTCTACTGCTTCTCTGCTTCTCCAATTCTTGGATCTCCTGTATGCCGGGATCAGATGAATAAGAGTGTGGTCAGATAGTCACAGAGCCGCGCGGGGAACTGCATGATGTGAGAAAACGTGTTCTTTATTTGAAGGAGAAGACAAACTACTTCTTAATTTTAGCTATTTATTTATATGTCAAAATTCTAGACTTGTACAAGGACCACTTTTGGCAAAGAAAATCACAGTCAGCAAGCTGTTAATCTGTAACCAACCTTCCAAAAATGGATACATTCAATATGTCAAACAAAACATTTTACAGTATACAGAATGATTATGATTGGCTATTTGGTTGGGGAGGAGCCGCGGTTTAGACTTGGCTCTCCTCTCGTTGGTGCTTTAGGCTGGTCCCAGCCCCTGACACTCGATCCGTTCCAGGTGGAGATATCGCCGGTCCGTTCCCTTTGAGGGACGAGTTGACCTGTTGAAGAAAACATACACCTACTCTGATTTGTCCTTTCCTAGCCTAATATTTTCCATTACATCATTCTGAAGTTATGTGTGTGTTGCAGCATCTATCTTGATGACCTGACCCTTACCTCTTCATGTATTAATTCAAGTACCATGGAACTAATGCTTGATTCATCTCTCATTTATCAACAGGCCATCACATTAGTAAATTTCAGATGATTAAAAAACATATTAATTCAATTGATTTGCATATGGAATATCAAATACAATTAGTACATGTAATCACCCTAAATAAAGAACTGAATAGCTTTATTTACTCGTCTGCTACTGAGCGTTATAATGCAACTGTTTTTATAAAAAATAATTTCTAACAATGATAACCTCTGCTGATGGTGCTGTAACAATGATCAAAAATCTTCTCCTCCCTGGTCGGGCATTTGATTTACTGTATATATTTAGGGAGTTTGTGAGTTAAGTTGCCCTTGTTAAAGTCCCCAAGGACAATAACTGGGGAATACGTATTCTCTCTCCACTCCTAATATTTGGTTGGCGAGTTGATGTTGAGCCACTTTCACATCAGCTTACGGAGGGATGTAAATGCCTGCCAATATATAAGAAGTGAATGCACATGGAGATTAAAACGGTCTGCAGGTGATGGAAAATGATTCCAGGTCAGGAGAACAAGTTTGCAAAATCACTTTCACATCGTTGCACCAGCTTTGCTTTATATAGAAACAGATCCCTCTACCTTTCGTTTTGTGTGAATGTATCGGGTCGCGATCCACACGCAACAGCTGGAAGGCGGGCAGCGGCATAGCGGACTCTGGTTTTTGGAAGTTTATGTGAAATTAAGATATCTGCCAGAGCAGTTTCTGAAATAAATATACACTCTTTTTGTTGAATATTTTAAAAAGTATGATGGGTTTGAAAAATATAAATGTAAGCAACTCAAGTCTGACCAAGCTCAAAAGCTGCAGGAGGAGCAACATATCTGAAAAATCGCAAGAATAGAGTGGGGAGGTATAGATAGAATGTATCATAGGAACCCAATGGTCCTCATGGAAACCCATGTTTGAATATGAAAGTTAAAAAGTCTAAATGGTATCAAAACTTTGAATGGAAGTTAGTCAATTAGTCAGGCTACACATTGTAAAGTTGAAATGAGGTGTAAAGCTTAAAATATGAAAAATGGATACATTTTTAAATGTCCCCATTCAGATCAAATGGCCCAAGGAATGAATAGGACTTCATACAAAATGGCGTACAGCGCAAGAAGAAACAAAATGGATGTCATGAATAGTTACGTCACTATTGACGGACATATTACTTGTGGTCTCATTGGCCAAATGTAGGTAGACATAGTCGTTCTTTTGGCCAAGAAACCAATCAGAGTGACGGAGGGGCGGACCAAACATAAATGTCACCACAAGATGGCAGCTTCTTCAAATGAAGATATCTTCCACTACAGTTTCTGAAATAAATATACACTCTTTTTGTTGGAAAAAAAAACACTTTCTAAAAAACTTCTCTCATGAGCAAGATACGCTGTTACTAGCATAGAAATGCCTATGAAGTTCGTGTTAGCATAATCGCTAATCATTGCAAGCTACCTTGGCAGCAAAGGCACTGCATCAGGTCGCCAAGCAACAACAGTCACGCATTTCACCATGATAAATGATAGCAGTTTTTGAGATACAAAAGCTGAATATTTTAAAAAGTATAATGGGTTTGAAAAATATAAATGTTAGCAACTCAAGTCTGACCAAGCTCAAAAGCTGCAGGAGGAGTAGCATACCTGAAAAATCTGAAGAATAGAGTGGGAAGGTATAGATAGAATGTATCATAGCAACCCAATGGTCCTCATAGAAACCCATGTTTGTTTTTGAAACTTAAAAAGTCTAAATAATAACAAAACATTGAATGGAATTTATTCAGTTAGTTTGTCGACACATTGTAAAGTTTCATTGAGGTGTCAAGCTTAAAATATGAAAAAGTGCATCCATTTTTAAATGTCCCCATTCTGATCAAATGGCCATAGGAATGAATAGGATTTCAGACAAAATGGCACGCATTTCACCATGTTAAAAGGTAGACGTTTTTGAGTTTTTGGAAGTTTATGGAAAATTAAGATATCTGCCAGAGCAGTTTCTGAAATAAATATACACTCTTTTTGTTGAATATTTTAAAAAGTATGATGGGTTTGAAAATATAAATGTAAGCAACTCAAGTCTGACCAAGCTCAAAAGCTGCAGGAGGAACAGCATATCTGAAAAATTGGAAGAATAGAGTGGGGAGGTATAGATAGAATGTATCATAGGAACCCAATGGTCCTCATGGAAACCCATGTTTGAATATGAAACTTAAAAAGACTTAATAGTATCAAAACTTTGAATGGAAGTTAGTCAATTAGTCAGGTTACACATTGTAAAGTTGAAACATTTTTAAATGTCCCCATTCAGATCAAATGGCCATAGGAGTGAATAGGATTTCAGACAAAATGGCGTACAGCGCAAGAAGTATAAATCTTATGAAACAATACGGGTGTCATGAATAGCATACGTCACTCCCAATACAATTTCTGTAATAAATATACACTCTTTTTTTTTTTTAAAAACACATTCGAAAAAAGTTCTCTTCCTATCAACCTATCACACTATTACTAGCATTGAAATGCCTACGAAGTTAGTGTTAGCATAATTACTCATCGTTGCTAGCAACCTCACCAGCTAAGGCTGCTGCATCAGGTAGCCTAGCAACAACAGTCATGCATTTCAGAATCAGAATCAGAATCAGAATTATTTTATTTGGCCAAGTATATTTGCACAACAAATTGACTTGGTGAGGTTAGTGCATGGGGCATAGAAAACAACTGCAAATATTGACAAAAAATTATAAAATAGCAAAATATTAACAAAATAGAAATAAGAAATGTACAAATTTACAAAATAGAACAATAAAACAATGCATTTTGTAGGCTGTGCGAGCTAAGTGGCAATGAGGCAAGAGGCTGTGAAATGGGTATGGGGCATGTACACTATGAATTAGAATAATTGTAAATAGTTATAAATTACACTGTCAGTGCATTGTGTGTGTGTGTGTGTGTGTGTGTGTGTGTGTGTGTGTGTGTGTGTGTGTGTGACTGGGTGGGGGTGGGAGTCCCAGAGTCAGTGAGAGGCAGGGAGCTTGTTTGTGAGCCCCACTGCCATGGGCAAGAAACTGTTCAGGTGGTGCGAGGACCACAGACTGCGCGAGGACCTTTTGCCGGATGGAAATCTATGAAGAGGTGGGGACCAGGATGGGAAGGATCAGCTATGATCTTTCCTGCTTTCTTACTGGTCCTGGAGTGGAACAGGTCCAGGAGAGATGGCAGGTAGCAGCCTTCTTGGCTGACCAAATAGTCCGCTGCAGTCTGCCTTTGTCCTTGGCAATGGAGGCAGTGAACCAGATGGTGATTGATTGGGTGAGGATGGACTCAATGATGACAGTGTAGAACTCGACCATCACTTTCTGTGGCATGTTGAATTTCTTCAGCTGCCAAAGGAAGAACATCCTCTGCTGGGCCTTCATGATGGTGGAGGTGGTCCTGAGGTCCTGTGAAATTATTGTCCCCAGGAAACTGACTCCACAGTATTAACTGGGAAGTCACACATGAGGGGGGTGTTTGGGGCTGGGATTCTCCTGAAGTTTACTACCATCTCTACAGTTTTTAGGGCGTTCAGCTCCAAGTTGTTCTGGCTGCACCAGGAAGCTAGGCTGTCAACTTCCTCACTGTAGGCAGACTCATCCCCATTGGAGATTAATCCAATGAGGGTTGTGTCATCGGCGAAATTCAGGAGTTTGGCAGAAGGGTGGCTAGAGATGCAGCTGTCGGTGTAGAGGGAGAAGAGTAGAGGAGAGAGCAAACAGCCTTGTGGGTTTCCAGTGCTGATGGTCCGGGGGTCAGAGACAAGCTAGCCCAGCCGCACGTGCTGCTTCCTGTCTGTCAGGAAGTCAGTGATCCACCTGCAGGTGGGCTCAGGCACACTCAGCTGGGATAGCTTGTCCTGGAGGAGAGCTGGGGTGATGGTGTTGAATGCAGAGCTGAAGTCCACAACCAGGACCCTGGCATAGGTGCCGGGGGAGTCTAGGTGCTGGAGGATGAATTGGAGTCCCATGTTGACTGCGTCATCTACAGAGCTGTTGGCTCTGTCGGCGAACTGCAGTGGGTCGAGGAGGGGGTTGCTGATGGCCTTGAGGTGGGTGAGCACGAGGCGCTCAAAGGTCTTCATTACCATAGAGGTCATGGCGACTGGTTTGTAATCATTAAGGTCTGTGATCCTCTGCTTTTTGGGACGTGGGATGATGGCGGATGTTTTGAAGCAGGCAGGTACTATGCATTCGACCAGTGAGGTGTTAAAGATGTCCGTAGACACTGGAGACAGCTGGTCTGCACAGTGCTTCAGTGTGGCGGGGGAGACAGCGTCTGGTCCAGCTGCCTTGCGGGGGTTCTGCCTCTTTAGCAGTTTGTTGACGTCTTTCTCCTGGATGGAGAGAGGTGTGATGGGGAGGGGTCTGTCTGGCTCCATTGTGTAGGGGGGGGGGTAGTGTCTCTGTCCAGGCAGGGAAGAAGAGGTGTGATAGCTGTGGAGGGGGTTGGTTGTGTGGGTCAAAGTCAGGACTGTTCCATTGTCGAATCTACAGTAGAAGTCATTAAGGTCGTTTGCAAGTCAGAGGTCATCCATAGAGTGGGGGGATTCAGTTTTGCAGCCTATGATCTCTCTAGAAGGCCTTTCCAGACTGACGAGGAGTCATTGGCTGCAAATTGTTCTTTCTTTGAGTACTGTCGTCTGGCCTCCTTAATCTCCTTGCCAAATGTGTACTTAGCCAGTCTAAACCTTTCCTTGTCTCCACTCCTGAAAGCCCTCTCCTTCTCCAAATGAAGCTGTTTGAGTCTTGCTGTGAAACAGGGCTTGTCTTTGTTGTAACTCACCCTGGTGCGTGTTGCAATACATATGTCCTCACAGAAGCTGATGTATGACATCACAGACTCTGTGTATTCGTCCAGGCTGTTGGAAGCAGTCTTAAAAATGTCCCAGTCTGTGGTATTTAGGCAGTCACGCAGCTCCTCTACTGCTTCTCTGCTTCTCCAATTCTTGGATCTCCTGTATGCCGGGATCAGATGAATAAGAGTGTGGTCAGATAGTCACAGAGCCGCGCGGGGAACTGCATGATGTGAGAAAACGTGTTCTTTATTTGAAGGAGAAGACAAACTACTTCTTAATTTTAGCTATTTATTTATATGTCAAAATTCTAGACTTGTACAAGGACCACTTTTGGCAAAGAAAATCACAGTCAGCAAGCTGTTAATCTGTAACCAACCTTCCAAAAATGGATACATTCAATATGTCAAACAAAACATTTTACAGTATACAGAATGATTATGATTGGCTATTTGGTTGGGGAGGAGACTTGGCTCTCCTCTCGTTGGTGCTTTAGGCTGGTCCCAGCCCCTGACACTCGATCCGTTCCAGGTGGAGATATCGCCGGTCCGTTCCCTTTGAGGGACGAGTTGACCTGTTGAAGAAAACATACACCTACTCTGATTTGTCCTTTCCTAGCCTAATATTTTCCATTACATCATTCTGAAGTTATGTGTGTGTTGCAGCATCTATCTTGATGACCTGACCCTTACCTCTTCATGTATTAATTCAAGTACCATGGAACTAATGCTTGATTCATCTCTCATTTATCAACAGGCCATCACATTAGTAAATTTCAGATGATTAAAAAACATATTAATTCAATTGATTTGCATATGGAATATCAAATACAATTAGTACATGTAATCACCCTAAATAAAGAACTGAATAGCTTTATTTACTCGTCTGCTACTGAGCATTATAATGCAACTGTTTTTATAAAAAATAATTTCTAACAATGATAACCTCTGCTGATGGTGCTGTAACAATGATCAAAAATCTTCTCCTCCCTGGTCGGGCATTTGATTTACTGTATATATTTAGGGAGTTTGTGAGTTAAGTTGCCCTTGTTAAAGTCCCCAAGGACAATAACTGGGGAATATGTATTCTCTCTCCACTCCTAATATTTGGTTGGCGAGTTGATGTTGAGCCACTTTCACATCAGCTTACGGAGGGATGTAAATGCCTGCCAATATATAAGAAGTGAATGCACATGGAGATTAAAACGGTCTGCAGGTGATGGAAAATGATTCCAGGTCAGGAGAACAAGTTTGCAAAATCACTTTCACATCGTTGCACCAGCTTTGCTTTATATAGAAACAGATCCCTCTACCTTTCGTTTTGTGTGAATGTATCGGGTCGCGATCCACACGCAACAGCTGGAAGGCGGGCAGCGGCATAGCGGACTCTGGTTTTTGGAAGTTTATGTGAAATTAAGATATCTGCCAGAGCAGTTTCTGAAATAAATATACACTCTTTTTGTTGAATATTTTAAAAAGTATGATGGGTTTGAAAAATATAAATGTAAGCAACTCAAGTCTGACCAAGCTCAAAAGCTGCAGGAGGAGCAACATATCTGAAAAATCGCAAGAATAGAGTGGGGAGGTATAGATAGAATGTATCATAGGAACCCAATGGTCCTCATGGAAACCCATGTTTGAATATGAAAGTTAAAAAGTCTAAATGGTATCAAAACTTTGAATGGAAGTTAGTCAATTAGTCAGGCTACACATTGTAAAGTTGAAATGAGGTGTAAAGCTTAAAATATGAAAAATGGATACATTTTTAAATGTCCCCATTCAGATCAAATGGCCCAAGGAATGAATAGGACTTCATACAAAATGGCGTACAGCGCAAGAAGAAACAAAATGGATGTCATGAATAGTTACGTCACTATTGACGGACATATTACTTGTGGTCTCATTGGCCAAATGTAGGTAGACATAGTCGTTCTTTTGGCCAAGAAACCAATCAGAGTGACGGAGGGGCGGACCAAACATAAATGTCACCACAAGATGGCAGCTTCTTCAAATGAAGATATCTTCCACTACAGTTTCTGAAATAAATATACACTCTTTTTGTTGGAAAAAAAAACACTTTCTAAAAAACTTCTCTCATGAGCAAGATACGCTGTTACTAGCATAGAAATGCCTATGAAGTTCGTGTTAGCATAATCGCTAATCATTGCAAGCTACCTTGGCAGCAAAGGCACTGCATCAGGTCGCCAAGCAACAACAGTCACGCATTTCACCATGATAAATGATAGCAGTTTTTGAGATACAAAAGCTGAATATTTTAAAAAGTATAATGGGTTTGAAAAATATAAATGTTAGCAACTCAAGTCTGACCAAGCTCAAAAGCTGCAGGAGGAGTAGCATACCTGAAAAATCTGAAGAATAGAGTGGGAAGGTATAGATAGAATGTATCATAGCAACCCAATGGTCCTCATAGAAACCCATGTTTGTTTTTGAAACTTAAAAAGTCTAAATAATAACAAAACATTGAATGGAATTTATTCAGTTAGTTTGTCGACACATTGTAAAGTTTCATTGAGGTGTCAAGCTTAAAATATGAAAAAGTGCATCCATTTTTAAATGTCCCCATTCTGATCAAATGGCCATAGGAATGAATAGGATTTCAGACAAAATGGCACGCATTTCACCATGTTAAAAGGTAGACGTTTTTGAGTTTTTGGAAGTTTATGGAAAATTAAGATATCTGCCAGAGCAGTTTCTGAAATAAATATACACTCTTTTTGTTGAATATTTTAAAAAGTATGATGGGTTTGAAAATATAAATGTAAGCAACTCAAGTCTGACCAAGCTCAAAAGCTGCAGGAGGAACAGCATATCTGAAAAATTGGAAGAATAGAGTGGGGAGGTATAGATAGAATGTATCATAGGAACCCAATGGTCCTCATGGAAACCCATGTTTGAATATGAAACTTAAAAAGACTTAATAGTATCAAAACTTTGAATGGAAGTTAGTCAATTAGTCAGGTTACACATTGTAAAGTTGAAACATTTTTAAATGTCCCCATTCAGATCAAATGGCCATAGGAGTGAATAGGATTTCAGACAAAATGGCGTACAGCGCAAGAAGTATAAATCTTATGAAACAATACGGGTGTCATGAATAGCATACGTCACTCCCAATACAATTTCTGTAATAAATATACACTCTTTTTTTTTTTTAAAAACACATTCGAAAAAAGTTCTCTTCCTATCAACCTATCACACTATTACTAGCATTGAAATGCCTACGAAGTTAGTGTTAGCATAATTACTCATCGTTGCTAGCAACCTCACCAGCTAAGGCTGCTGCATCAGGTAGCCTAGCAACAACAGTCATGCATTTCAGAATCAGAATCAGAATCAGAATTATTTTATTTGGCCAAGTATATTTGCACAACAAATTGACTTGGTGAGGTTAGTGCATGGGGCATAGAAAACAACTGCAAATATTGACAAAAAATTATAAAATAGCAAAATATTAACAAAATAGAAATAAGAAATGTACAAATTTACAAAATAGAACAATAAAACAATGCATTTTGTAGGCTGTGCGAGCTAAGTGGCAATGAGGCAAGAGGCTGTGAAATGGGTATGGGGCATGTACACTATGAATTAGAATAATTGTAAATAGTTATAAATTACACTGTCAGTGCATTGTGTGTGTGTGTGTGTGTGTGTGTGTGTGTGTGTGTGTGTGTGTGTGTGTGTGTGTGTGACTGGGTGGGGGTGGGAGTCCCAGAGTCAGTGAGAGGCAGGGAGCTTGTTTGTGAGCCCCACTGCCATGGGCAAGAAACTGTTCAGGTGGTGCGAGGACCACAGACTGCGCGAGGACCTTTTGCCGGATGGAAATCTATGAAGAGGTGGGGACCAGGATGGGAAGGATCAGCTATGATCTTTCCTGCTTTCTTACTGGTCCTGGAGTGGAACAGGTCCAGGAGAGATGACAGGTAGCAGCCTTCTTGGCTGACCAAATAGTCCGCTGCAGTCTGCCTTTGTCCTTGGCAATGGAGGCAGTGAACCAGATGGTGATTGATTGGGTGAGGATGGACTCAATGATGACAGTGTAGAACTCGACCATCACTTTCTGTGGCATGTTGAATTTCTTCAGCTGCCAAAGGAAGAACATCCTCTGCTGGGCCTTCATGATGGTGGAGGTGGTCCTGAGGTCCTGTGAAATTATTGTCCCCAGGAAACTGACTCCACAGTATTAACTGGGAAGTCACACATGAGGGGGGTGTTTGGGGCTGGGATTCTCCTGAAGTTTACTACCATCTCTACAGTTTTTAGGGCGTTCAGCTCCAAGTTGTTCTGGCTGCACCAGGAAGCTAGGCTGTCAACTTCCTCACTGTAGGCAGACTCATCCCCATTGGAGATTAATCCAATGAGGGTTGTGTCATCGGCGAAATTCAGGAGTTTGGCAGAAGGGTGGCTAGAGATGCAGCTGTCGGTGTAGAGGAGAGAGCAAACAGCCTTGTGGGTTTCCAGTGCTGATGGTCCGGGGGTCAGAGACAAGCTAGCCCAGCCGCACGTGCTGCTTCCTGTCTGTCAGGAAGTCAGTGATCCACCTGCAGGTGGGCTCAGGCACACTCAGCTGGGATAGCTTGTCCTGGAGGAGAGCTGGGGTGATGGTGTTGAATGCAGAGCTGAAGTCCACAACCAGGACCCTGGCATAGGTGCCGGGGGAGTCTAGGTGCTGGAGGATGAATTGGAGTCCCATGTTGACTGCGTCATCTACAGAGCTGTTGGCTCTGTCGGCGAACTGCAGTGGGTCGAGGAGGGGGTTGCTGATGGCCTTGAGGTGGGTGAGCACGAGGCGCTCAAAGGTCTTCATTACCATAGAGGTCATGGCGACTGGTTTGTAATCATTAAGGTCTGTGATCCTCTGCTTTTTGGGACGTGGGATGATGGCGGATGTTTTGAAGCAGGCAGGTACTATGCATTCGACCAGTGAGGTGTTAAAGATGTCCGTAGACACTGGAGACAGCTGGTCTGCACAGTGCTTCAGTGTGGCGGGGGAGACAGCGTCTGGTCCAGCTGCCTTGCGGGGGTTCTGCCTCTTTAGCAGTTTGTTGACGTCTTTCTCCTGGATGGAGAGAGGTGTGATGGGGAGGGGTCTGTCTGGCTCCATTGTGTAGGGGGGGGGGTAGTGTCTCTGTCCAGGCAGGGAAGAAGAGGTGTGATAGCTGTGGAGGGGGTTGGTTGTGTGGGTCAAAGTCAGGACTGTTCCATTGTCGAATCTACAGTAGAAGTCATTAAGGTCGTTTGCAAGTCAGAGGTCATCCATAGAGTGGGGGGATTCAGTTTTGCAGCCTATGATCTCTCTAGAAGGCCTTTCCAGACTGACGAGGAGTCATTGGCTGCAAATTGTTCTTTCTTTGAGTACTGTCGTCTGGCCTCCTTAATCTCCTTGCCAAATGTGTACTTAGCCAGTCTAAACCTTTCCTTGTCTCCACTCCTGAAAGCCCTCTCCTTCTCCAAATGAAGCTGTTTGAGTCTTGCTGTGAAACAGGGCTTGTCTTTGTTGTAACTCACCCTGGTGCGTGTTGCAATACATATGTCCTCACAGAAGCTGATGTATGACATCACAGACTCTGTGTATTCGTCCAGGCTGTTGGAAGCAGTCTTAAAAATGTCCCAGTCTGTGGTATTTAGGCAGTCACGCAGCTCCTCTACTGCTTCTCTGCTTCTCCAATTCTTGGATCTCCTGTATGCCGGGATCAGATGAATAAGAGTGTGGTCAGATAGTCACAGAGCCGCGCGGGGAACTGCATGATGTGAGAAAACGTGTTCTTTATTTGAAGGAGAAGACAAACTACTTCTTAATTTTAGCTATTTATTTATATGTCAAAATTCTAGACTTGTACAAGGACCACTTTTGGCAAAGAAAATCACAGTCAGCAAGCTGTTAATCTGTAACCAACCTTCCAAAAATGGATACATTCAATATGTCAAACAAAACATTTTACAGTATACAGAATGATTATGATTGGCTATTTGGTTGGGGAGGAGACTTGGCTCTCCTCTCGTTGGTGCTTTAGGCTGGTCCCAGCCCCTGACACTCGATCCGTTCCAGGTGGAGATATCGCCGGTCCGTTCCCTTTGAGGGACGAGTTGACCTGTTGAAGAAAACATACACCTACTCTGATTTGTCCTTTCCTAGCCTAATATTTTCCATTACATCATTCTGAAGTTATGTGTGTGTTGCAGCATCTATCTTGATGACCTGACCCTTACCTCTTCATGTATTAATTCAAGTACCATGGAACTAATGCTTGATTCATCTCTCATTTATCAACAGGCCATCACATTAGTAAATTTCAGATGATTAAAAAACATATTAATTCAATTGATTTGCATATGGAATATCAAATACAATTAGTACATGTAATCACCCTAAATAAAGAACTGAATAGCTTTATTTACTCGTCTGCTACTGAGCATTATAATGCAACTGTTTTTATAAAAAATAATTTCTAACAATGATAACCTCTGCTGATGGTGCTGTAACAATGATCAAAAATCTTCTCCTCCCTGGTCGGGCATTTGATTTACTGTATATATTTAGGGAGTTTGTGAGTTAAGTTGCCCTTGTTAAAGTCCCCAAGGACAATAACTGGGGAATATGTATTCTCTCTCCACTCCTAATATTTGGTTGGCGAGTTGATGTTGAGCCACTTTCACATCAGCTTACGGAGGGATGTAAATGCCTGCCAATATATAAGAAGTGAATGCACATGGAGATTAAAACGGTCTGCAGGTGATGGAAAATGATTCCAGGTCAGGAGAACAAGTTTGCAAAATCACTTTCACATCGTTGCACCAGCTTTGCTTTATATAGAAACAGATCCCTCTACCTTTCGTTTTGTGTGAATGTATCGGGTCGCGATCCACACGCAACAGCTGGAAGGCGGGCAGCGGCATAGCGGACTCTGGTTTTTGGAAGTTTATGTGAAATTAAGATATCTGCCAGAGCAGTTTCTGAAATAAATATACACTCTTTTTGTTGAATATTTTAAAAAGTATGATGGGTTTGAAAAATATAAATGTAAGCAACTCAAGTCTGACCAAGCTCAAAAGCTGCAGGAGGAGCAACATATCTGAAAAATCGCAAGAATAGAGTGGGGAGGTATAGATAGAATGTATCATAGGAACCCAATGGTCCTCATGGAAACCCATGTTTGAATATGAAAGTTAAAAAGTCTAAATGGTATCAAAACTTTGAATGGAAGTTAGTCAATTAGTCAGGCTACACATTGTAAAGTTGAAATGAGGTGTAAAGCTTAAAATATGAAAAATGGATACATTTTTAAATGTCCCCATTCAGATCAAATGGCCCAAGGAATGAATAGGACTTCATACAAAATGGCGTACAGCGCAAGAAGAAACAAAATGGATGTCATGAATAGTTACGTCACTATTGACGGACATATTACTTGTGGTCTCATTGGCCAAATGTAGGTAGACATAGTCGTTCTTTTGGCCAAGAAACCAATCAGAGTGACGGAGGGGCGGACCAAACATAAATGTCACCACAAGATGGCAGCTTCTTCAAATGAAGATATCTTCCACTACAGTTTCTGAAATAAATATACACTCTTTTTGTTGGAAAAAAAAACACTTTCTAAAAAACTTCTCTCATGAGCAAGATACGCTGTTACTAGCATAGAAATGCCTATGAAGTTCGTGTTAGCATAATCGCTAATCATTGCAAGCTACCTTGGCAGCAAAGGCACTGCATCAGGTCGCCAAGCAACAACAGTCACGCATTTCACCATGATAAATGATAGCAGTTTTTGAGATACAAAAGCTGAATATTTTAAAAAGTATAATGGGTTTGAAAAATATAAATGTTAGCAACTCAAGTCTGACCAAGCTCAAAAGCTGCAGGAGGAGTAGCATACCTGAAAAATCTGAAGAATAGAGTGGGAAGGTATAGATAGAATGTATCATAGCAACCCAATGGTCCTCATAGAAACCCATGTTTGTTTTTGAAACTTAAAAAGTCTAAATAATAACAAAACATTGAATGGAATTTATTCAGTTAGTTTGTCGACACATTGTAAAGTTTCATTGAGGTGTCAAGCTTAAAATATGAAAAAGTGCATCCATTTTTAAATGTCCCCATTCTGATCAAATGGCCATAGGAATGAATAGGATTTCAGACAAAATGGCACGCATTTCACCATGTTAAAAGGTAGACGTTTTTGAGTTTTTGGAAGTTTATGGAAAATTAAGATATCTGCCAGAGCAGTTTCTGAAATAAATATACACTCTTTTTGTTGAATATTTTAAAAAGTATGATGGGTTTGAAAATATAAATGTAAGCAACTCAAGTCTGACCAAGCTCAAAAGCTGCAGGAGGAACAGCATATCTGAAAAATTGGAAGAATAGAGTGGGGAGGTATAGATAGAATGTATCATAGGAACCCAATGGTCCTCATGGAAACCCATGTTTGAATATGAAACTTAAAAAGACTTAATAGTATCAAAACTTTGAATGGAAGTTAGTCAATTAGTCAGGTTACACATTGTAAAGTTGAAACATTTTTAAATGTCCCCATTCAGATCAAATGGCCATAGGAGTGAATAGGATTTCAGACAAAATGGCGTACAGCGCAAGAAGTATAAATCTTATGAAACAATACGGGTGTCATGAATAGCATACGTCACTCCCAATACAATTTCTGTAATAAATATACACTCTTTTTTTTTTTTAAAAACACATTCGAAAAAAGTTCTCTTCCTATCAACCTATCACACTATTACTAGCATTGAAATGCCTACGAAGTTAGTGTTAGCATAATTACTCATCGTTGCTAGCAACCTCACCAGCTAAGGCTGCTGCATCAGGTAGCCTAGCAACAACAGTCATGCATTTCAGAATCAGAATCAGAATCAGAATTATTTTATTTGGCCAAGTATATTTGCACAACAAATTGACTTGGTGAGGTTAGTGCATGGGGCATAGAAAACAACTGCAAATATTGACAAAAAATTATAAAATAGCAAAATATTAACAAAATAGAAATAAGAAATGTACAAATTTACAAAATAGAACAATAAAACAATGCATTTTGTAGGCTGTGCGAGCTAAGTGGCAATGAGGCAAGAGGCTGTGAAATGGGTATGGGGCATGTACACTATGAATTAGAATAATTGTAAATAGTTATAAATTACACTGTCAGTGCATTGTGTGTGTGTGTGTGTGTGTGTGTGTGTGTGTGTGTGTGTGTGTGTGTGACTGGGTGGGGGTGGGAGTCCCAGAGTCAGTGAGAGGCAGGGAGCTTGTTTGTGAGCCCCACTGCCATGGGCAAGAAACTGTTCAGGTGGTGCGAGGACCACAGACTGCGCGAGGACCTTTTGCCGGATGGAAATCTATGAAGAGGTGGGGACCAGGATGGGAAGGATCAGCTATGATCTTTCCTGCTTTCTTACTGGTCCTGGAGTGGAACAGGTCCAGGAGAGATGACAGGTAGCAGCCTTCTTGGCTGACCAAATAGTCCGCTGCAGTCTGCCTTTGTCCTTGGCAATGGAGGCAGTGAACCAGATGGTGATTGATTGGGTGAGGATGGACTCAATGATGACAGTGTAGAACTCGACCATCACTTTCTGTGGCATGTTGAATTTCTTCAGCTGCCAAAGGAAGAACATCCTCTGCTGGGCCTTCATGATGGTGGAGGTGGTCCTGAGGTCCTGTGAAATTATTGTCCCCAGGAAACTGACTCCACAGTATTAACTGGGAAGTCACACATGAGGGGGGTGTTTGGGGCTGGGATTCTCCTGAAGTTTACTACCATCTCTACAGTTTTTAGGGCGTTCAGCTCCAAGTTGTTCTGGCTGCACCAGGAAGCTAGGCTGTCAACTTCCTCACTGTAGGCAGACTCATCCCCATTGGAGATTAATCCAATGAGGGTTGTGTCATCGGCGAAATTCAGGAGTTTGGCAGAAGGGTGGCTAGAGATGCAGCTGTCGGTGTAGAGGAGAGAGCAAACAGCCTTGTGGGTTTCCAGTGCTGATGGTCCGGGGGTCAGAGACAAGCTAGCCCAGCCGCACGTGCTGCTTCCTGTCTGTCAGGAAGTCAGTGATCCACCTGCAGGTGGGCTCAGGCACACTCAGCTGGGATAGCTTGTCCTGGAGGAGAGCTGGGGTGATGGTGTTGAATGCAGAGCTGAAGTCCACAACCAGGACCCTGGCATAGGTGCCGGGGGAGTCTAGGTGCTGGAGGATGAATTGGAGTCCCATGTTGACTGCGTCATCTACAGAGCTGTTGGCTCTGTCGGCGAACTGCAGTGGGTCGAGGAGGGGGTTGCTGATGGCCTTGAGGTGGGTGAGCACGAGGCGCTCAAAGGTCTTCATTACCATAGAGGTCATGGCGACTGGTTTGTAATCATTAAGGTCTGTGATCCTCTGCTTTTTGGGACGTGGGATGATGGCGGATGTTTTGAAGCAGGCAGGTACTATGCATTCGACCAGTGAGGTGTTAAAGATGTCCGTAGACACTGGAGACAGCTGGTCTGCACAGTGCTTCAGTGTGGCGGGGGAGACAGCGTCTGGTCCAGCTGCCTTGCGGGGGTTCTGCCTCTTTAGCAGTTTGTTGACGTCTTTCTCCTGGATGGAGAGAGGTGTGATGGGGAGGGGTCTGTCTGGCTCCATTGTGTAGGGGGGGGGGTAGTGTCTCTGTCCAGGCAGGGAAGAAGAGGTGTGATAGCTGTGGAGGGGGTTGGTTGTGTGGGTCAAAGTCAGGACTGTTCCATTGTCGAATCTACAGTAGAAGTCATTAAGGTCGTTTGCAAGTCAGAGGTCATCCATAGAGTGGGGGGATTCAGTTTTGCAGCCTATGATCTCTCTAGAAGGCCTTTCCAGACTGACGAGGAGTCATTGGCTGCAAATTGTTCTTTCTTTGAGTACTGTCGTCTGGCCTCCTTAATCTCCTTGCCAAATGTGTACTTAGCCAGTCTAAACCTTTCCTTGTCTCCACTCCTGAAAGCCCTCTCCTTCTCCAAATGAAGCTGTTTGAGTCTTGCTGTGAAACAGGGCTTGTCTTTGTTGTAACTCACCCTGGTGCGTGTTGCAATACATATGTCCTCACAGAAGCTGATGTATGACATCACAGACTCTGTGTATTCGTCCAGGCTGTTGGAAGCAGTCTTAAAAATGTCCCAGTCTGTGGTATTTAGGCAGTCACGCAGCTCCTCTACTGCTTCTCTGCTTCTCCAATTCTTGGATCTCCTGTATGCCGGGATCAGATGAATAAGAGTGTGGTCAGATAGTCACAGAGCCGCGCGGGGAACTGCATGATGTGAGAAAACGTGTTCTTTATTTGAAGGAGAAGACAAACTACTTCTTAATTTTAGCTATTTATTTATATGTCAAAATTCTAGACTTGTACAAGGACCACTTTTGGCAAAGAAAATCACAGTCAGCAAGCTGTTAATCTGTAACCAACCTTCCAAAAATGGATACATTCAATATGTCAAACAAAACATTTTACAGTATACAGAATGATTATGATTGGCTATTTGGTTGGGGAGGAGACTTGGCTCTCCTCTCGTTGGTGCTTTAGGCTGGTCCCAGCCCCTGACACTCGATCCGTTCCAGGTGGAGATATCGCCGGTCCGTTCCCTTTGAGGGACGAGTTGACCTGTTGAAGAAAACATACACCTACTCTGATTTGTCCTTTCCTAGCCTAATATTTTCCATTACATCATTCTGAAGTTATGTGTGTGTTGCAGCATCTATCTTGATGACCTGACCCTTACCTCTTCATGTATTAATTCAAGTACCATGGAACTAATGCTTGATTCATCTCTCATTTATCAACAGGCCATCACATTAGTAAATTTCAGATGATTAAAAAACATATTAATTCAATTGATTTGCATATGGAATATCAAATACAATTAGTACATGTAATCACCCTAAATAAAGAACTGAATAGCTTTATTTACTCGTCTGCTACTGAGCATTATAATGCAACTGTTTTTATAAAAAATAATTTCTAACAATGATAACCTCTGCTGATGGTGCTGTAACAATGATCAAAAATCTTCTCCTCCCTGGTCGGGCATTTGATTTACTGTATATATTTAGGGAGTTTGTGAGTTAAGTTGCCCTTGTTAAAGTCCCCAAGGACAATAACTGGGGAATACGTATTCTCTCTCCACTCCTAATATTTGGTTGGCGAGTTGATGTTGAGCCACTTTCACATCAGCTTACGGAGGGATGTAAATGCCTGCCAATATATAAGAAGTGAATGCACATGGAGATTAAAACGGTCTGCAGGTGATGGAAAATGATTCCAGGTCAGGAGAACAAGTTTGCAAAATCACTTTCACATCGTTGCACCAGCTTTGCTTTATATAGAAACAGATCCCTCTACCTTTCGTTTTGTGTGAATGTATCGGGTCGCGATCCACACGCAACAGCTGGAAGGCGGGCAGCGGCATAGCGGACTCTGGTTTTTGGAAGTTTATGTGAAATTAAGATATCTGCCAGAGCAGTTTCTGAAATAAATATACACTCTTTTTGTTGAATATTTTAAAAAGTATGATGGGTTTGAAAAATATAAATGTAAGCAACTCAAGTCTGACCAAGCTCAAAAGCTGCAGGAGGAGCAACATATCTGAAAAATCGCAAGAATAGAGTGGGGAGGTATAGATAGAATGTATCATAGGAACCCAATGGTCCTCATGGAAACCCATGTTTGAATATGAAAGTTAAAAAGTCTAAATGGTATCAAAACTTTGAATGGAAGTTAGTCAATTAGTCAGGCTACACATTGTAAAGTTGAAATGAGGTGTAAAGCTTAAAATATGAAAAATGGATACATTTTTAAATGTCCCCATTCAGATCAAATGGCCCAAGGAATGAATAGGACTTCATACAAAATGGCGTACAGCGCAAGAAGAAACAAAATGGATGTCATGAATAGTTACGTCACTATTGACGGACATATTACTTGTGGTCTCATTGGCCAAATGTAGGTAGACATAGTCGTTCTTTTGGCCAAGAAACCAATCAGAGTGACGGAGGGGCGGACCAAACATAAATGTCACCACAAGATGGCAGCTTCTTCAAATGAAGATATCTTCCACTACAGTTTCTGAAATAAATATACACTCTTTTTGTTGGAAAAAAAAACACTTTCTAAAAAACTTCTCTCATGAGCAAGATACGCTGTTACTAGCATAGAAATGCCTATGAAGTTCGTGTTAGCATAATCGCTAATCATTGCAAGCTACCTTGGCAGCAAAGGCACTGCATCAGGTCGCCAAGCAACAACAGTCACGCATTTCACCATGATAAATGATAGCAGTTTTTGAGATACAAAAGCTGAATATTTTAAAAAGTATAATGGGTTTGAAAAATATAAATGTTAGCAACTCAAGTCTGACCAAGCTCAAAAGCTGCAGGAGGAGTAGCATACCTGAAAAATCTGAAGAATAGAGTGGGAAGGTATAGATAGAATGTATCATAGCAACCCAATGGTCCTCATAGAAACCCATGTTTGTTTTTGAAACTTAAAAAGTCTAAATAATAACAAAACATTGAATGGAATTTATTCAGTTAGTTTGTCGACACATTGTAAAGTTTCATTGAGGTGTCAAGCTTAAAATATGAAAAAGTGCATCCATTTTTAAATGTCCCCATTCTGATCAAATGGCCATAGGAATGAATAGGATTTCAGACAAAATGGCACGCATTTCACCATGTTAAAAGGTAGACGTTTTTGAGTTTTTGGAAGTTTATGGAAAATTAAGATATCTGCCAGAGCAGTTTCTGAAATAAATATACACTCTTTTTGTTGAATATTTTAAAAAGTATGATGGGTTTGAAAATATAAATGTAAGCAACTCAAGTCTGACCAAGCTCAAAAGCTGCAGGAGGAACAGCATATCTGAAAAATTGGAAGAATAGAGTGGGGAGGTATAGATAGAATGTATCATAGGAACCCAATGGTCCTCATGGAAACCCATGTTTGAATATGAAACTTAAAAAGACTTAATAGTATCAAAACTTTGAATGGAAGTTAGTCAATTAGTCAGGTTACACATTGTAAAGTTGAAACATTTTTAAATGTCCCCATTCAGATCAAATGGCCATAGGAGTGAATAGGATTTCAGACAAAATGGCGTACAGCGCAAGAAGTATAAATCTTATGAAACAATACGGGTGTCATGAATAGCATACGTCACTCCCAATACAATTTCTGTAATAAATATACACTCTTTTTTTTTTTTAAAAACACATTCGAAAAAAGTTCTCTTCCTATCAACCTATCACACTATTACTAGCATTGAAATGCCTACGAAGTTAGTGTTAGCATAATTACTCATCGTTGCTAGCAACCTCACCAGCTAAGGCTGCTGCATCAGGTAGCCTAGCAACAACAGTCATGCATTTCAGAATCAGAATCAGAATCAGAATTATTTTATTTGGCCAAGTATATTTGCACAACAAATTGACTTGGTGAGGTTAGTGCATGGGGCATAGAAAACAACTGCAAATATTGACAAAAAATTATAAAATAGCAAAATATTAACAAAATAGAAATAAGAAATGTACAAATTTACAAAATAGAACAATAAAACAATGCATTTTGTAGGCTGTGCGAGCTAAGTGGCAATGAGGCAAGAGGCTGTGAAATGGGTATGGGGCATGTACACTATGAATTAGAATAATTGTAAATAGTTATAAATTACACTGTCAGTGCATTGTGTGTGTGTGTGTGTGTGTGTGTGTGTGTGTGTGTGTGTGTGTGTGTGTGACTGGGTGGGGGTGGGAGTCCCAGAGTCAGTGAGAGGCAGGGAGCTTGTTTGTGAGCCCCACTGCCATGGGCAAGAAACTGTTCAGGTGGTGCGAGGACCACAGACTGCGCGAGGACCTTTTGCCGGATGGAAATCTATGAAGAGGTGGGGACCAGGATGGGAAGGATCAGCTATGATCTTTCCTGCTTTCTTACTGGTCCTGGAGTGGAACAGGTCCAGGAGAGATGACAGGTAGCAGCCTTCTTGGCTGACCAAATAGTCCGCTGCAGTCTGCCTTTGTCCTTGGCAATGGAGGCAGTGAACCAGATGGTGATTGATTGGGTGAGGATGGACTCAATGATGACAGTGTAGAACTCGACCATCACTTTCTGTGGCATGTTGAATTTCTTCAGCTGCCAAAGGAAGAACATCCTCTGCTGGGCCTTCATGATGGTGGAGGTGGTCCTGAGGTCCTGTGAAATTATTGTCCCCAGGAAACTGACTCCACAGTATTAACTGGGAAGTCACACATGAGGGGGGTGTTTGGGGCTGGGATTCTCCTGAAGTTTACTACCATCTCTACAGTTTTTAGGGCGTTCAGCTCCAAGTTGTTCTGGCTGCACCAGGAAGCTAGGCTGTCAACTTCCTCACTGTAGGCAGACTCATCCCCATTGGAGATTAATCCAATGAGGGTTGTGTCATCGGCGAAATTCAGGAGTTTGGCAGAAGGGTGGCTAGAGATGCAGCTGTCGGTGTAGAGGAGAGAGCAAACAGCCTTGTGGGTTTCCAGTGCTGATGGTCCGGGGGTCAGAGACAAGCTAGCCCAGCCGCACGTGCTGCTTCCTGTCTGTCAGGAAGTCAGTGATCCACCTGCAGGTGGGCTCAGGCACACTCAGCTGGGATAGCTTGTCCTGGAGGAGAGCTGGGGTGATGGTGTTGAATGCAGAGCTGAAGTCCACAACCAGGACCCTGGCATAGGTGCCGGGGGAGTCTAGGTGCTGGAGGATGAATTGGAGTCCCATGTTGACTGCGTCATCTACAGAGCTGTTGGCTCTGTCGGCGAACTGCAGTGGGTCGAGGAGGGGGTTGCTGATGGCCTTGAGGTGGGTGAGCACGAGGCGCTCAAAGGTCTTCATTACCATAGAGGTCATGGCGACTGGTTTGTAATCATTAAGGTCTGTGATCCTCTGCTTTTTGGGACGTGGGATGATGGCGGATGTTTTGAAGCAGGCAGGTACTATGCATTCGACCAGTGAGGTGTTAAAGATGTCCGTAGACACTGGAGACAGCTGGTCTGCACAGTGCTTCAGTGTGGCGGGGGAGACAGCGTCTGGTCCAGCTGCCTTGCGGGGGTTCTGCCTCTTTAGCAGTTTGTTGACGTCTTTCTCCTGGATGGAGAGAGGTGTGATGGGGAGGGGTCTGTCTGGCTCCATTGTGTAGGGGGGGGGGTAGTGTCTCTGTCCAGGCAGGGAAGAAGAGGTGTGATAGCTGTGGAGGGGGTTGGTTGTGTGGGTCAAAGTCAGGACTGTTCCATTGTCGAATCTACAGTAGAAGTCATTAAGGTCGTTTGCAAGTCAGAGGTCATCCATAGAGTGGGGGGATTCAGTTTTGCAGCCTATGATCTCTCTAGAAGGCCTTTCCAGACTGACGAGGAGTCATTGGCTGCAAATTGTTCTTTCTTTGAGTACTGTCGTCTGGCCTCCTTAATCTCCTTGCCAAATGTGTACTTAGCCAGTCTAAACCTTTCCTTGTCTCCACTCCTGAAAGCCCTCTCCTTCTCCAAATGAAGCTGTTTGAGTCTTGCTGTGAAACAGGGCTTGTCTTTGTTGTAACTCACCCTGGTGCGTGTTGCAATACATATGTCCTCACAGAAGCTGATGTATGACATCACAGACTCTGTGTATTCGTCCAGGCTGTTGGAAGCAGTCTTAAAAATGTCCCAGTCTGTGGTATTTAGGCAGTCACGCAGCTCCTCTACTGCTTCTCTGCTTCTCCAATTCTTGGATCTCCTGTATGCCGGGATCAGATGAATAAGAGTGTGGTCAGATAGTCACAGAGCCGCGCGGGGAACTGCATGATGTGAGAAAACGTGTTCTTTATTTGAAGGAGAAGACAAACTACTTCTTAATTTTAGCTATTTATTTATATGTCAAAATTCTAGACTTGTACAAGGACCACTTTTGGCAAAGAAAATCACAGTCAGCAAGCTGTTAATCTGTAACCAACCTTCCAAAAATGGATACATTCAATATGTCAAACAAAACATTTTACAGTATACAGAATGATTATGATTGGCTATTTGGTTGGGGAGGAGACTTGGCTCTCCTCTCGTTGGTGCTTTAGGCTGGTCCCAGCCCCTGACACTCGATCCGTTCCAGGTGGAGATATCGCCGGTCCGTTCCCTTTGAGGGACGAGTTGACCTGTTGAAGAAAACATACACCTACTCTGATTTGTCCTTTCCTAGCCTAATATTTTCCATTACATCATTCTGAAGTTATGTGTGTGTTGCAGCATCTATCTTGATGACCTGACCCTTACCTCTTCATGTATTAATTCAAGTACCATGGAACTAATGCTTGATTCATCTCTCATTTATCAACAGGCCATCACATTAGTAAATTTCAGATGATTAAAAAACATATTAATTCAATTGATTTGCATATGGAATATCAAATACAATTAGTACATGTAATCACCCTAAATAAAGAACTGAATAGCTTTATTTACTCGTCTGCTACTGAGCATTATAATGCAACTGTTTTTATAAAAAATAATTTCTAACAATGATAACCTCTGCTGATGGTGCTGTAACAATGATCAAAAATCTTCTCCTCCCTGGTCGGGCATTTGATTTACTGTATATATTTAGGGAGTTTGTGAGTTAAGTTGCCCTTGTTAAAGTCCCCAAGGACAATAACTGGGGAATACGTATTCTCTCTCCACTCCTAATATTTGGTTGGCGAGTTGATGTTGAGCCACTTTCACATCAGCTTACGGAGGGATGTAAATGCCTGCCAATATATAAGAAGTGAATGCACATGGAGATTAAAACGGTCTGCAGGTGATGGAAAATGATTCCAGGTCAGGAGAACAAGTTTGCAAAATCACTTTCACATCGTTGCACCAGCTTTGCTTTATATAGAAACAGATCCCTCTACCTTTCGTTTTGTGTGAATGTATCGGGTCGCGATCCACACGCAACAGCTGGAAGGCGGGCAGCGGCATAGCGGACTCTGGTTTTTGGAAGTTTATGTGAAATTAAGATATCTGCCAGAGCAGTTTCTGAAATAAATATACACTCTTTTTGTTGAATATTTTAAAAAGTATGATGGGTTTGAAAAATATAAATGTAAGCAACTCAAGTCTGACCAAGCTCAAAAGCTGCAGGAGGAGCAACATATCTGAAAAATCGCAAGAATAGAGTGGGGAGGTATAGATAGAATGTATCATAGGAACCCAATGGTCCTCATGGAAACCCATGTTTGAATATGAAAGTTAAAAAGTCTAAATGGTATCAAAACTTTGAATGGAAGTTAGTCAATTAGTCAGGCTACACATTGTAAAGTTGAAATGAGGTGTAAAGCTTAAAATATGAAAAATGGATACATTTTTAAATGTCCCCATTCAGATCAAATGGCCCAAGGAATGAATAGGACTTCATACAAAATGGCGTACAGCGCAAGAAGAAACAAAATGGATGTCATGAATAGTTACGTCACTATTGACGGACATATTACTTGTGGTCTCATTGGCCAAATGTAGGTAGACATAGTCGTTCTTTTGGCCAAGAAACCAATCAGAGTGACGGAGGGGCGGACCAAACATAAATGTCACCACAAGATGGCAGCTTCTTCAAATGAAGATATCTTCCACTACAGTTTCTGAAATAAATATACACTCTTTTTGTTGGAAAAAAAAACACTTTCTAAAAAACTTCTCTCATGAGCAAGATACGCTGTTACTAGCATAGAAATGCCTATGAAGTTCGTGTTAGCATAATCGCTAATCATTGCAAGCTACCTTGGCAGCAAAGGCACTGCATCAGGTCGCCAAGCAACAACAGTCACGCATTTCACCATGATAAATGATAGCAGTTTTTGAGATACAAAAGCTGAATATTTTAAAAAGTATAATGGGTTTGAAAAATATAAATGTTAGCAACTCAAGTCTGACCAAGCTCAAAAGCTGCAGGAGGAGTAGCATACCTGAAAAATCTGAAGAATAGAGTGGGAAGGTATAGATAGAATGTATCATAGCAACCCAATGGTCCTCATAGAAACCCATGTTTGTTTTTGAAACTTAAAAAGTCTAAATAATAACAAAACATTGAATGGAATTTATTCAGTTAGTTTGTCGACACATTGTAAAGTTTCATTGAGGTGTCAAGCTTAAAATATGAAAAAGTGCATCCATTTTTAAATGTCCCCATTCTGATCAAATGGCCATAGGAATGAATAGGATTTCAGACAAAATGGCACGCATTTCACCATGTTAAAAGGTAGACGTTTTTGAGTTTTTGGAAGTTTATGGAAAATTAAGATATCTGCCAGAGCAGTTTCTGAAATAAATATACACTCTTTTTGTTGAATATTTTAAAAAGTATGATGGGTTTGAAAATATAAATGTAAGCAACTCAAGTCTGACCAAGCTCAAAAGCTGCAGGAGGAACAGCATATCTGAAAAATTGGAAGAATAGAGTGGGGAGGTATAGATAGAATGTATCATAGGAACCCAATGGTCCTCATGGAAACCCATGTTTGAATATGAAACTTAAAAAGACTTAATAGTATCAAAACTTTGAATGGAAGTTAGTCAATTAGTCAGGTTACACATTGTAAAGTTGAAACATTTTTAAATGTCCCCATTCAGATCAAATGGCCATAGGAGTGAATAGGATTTCAGACAAAATGGCGTACAGCGCAAGAAGTATAAATCTTATGAAACAATACGGGTGTCATGAATAGCATACGTCACTCCCAATACAATTTCTGTAATAAATATACACTCTTTTTTTTTTTTAAAAACACATTCGAAAAAAGTTCTCTTCCTATCAACCTATCACACTATTACTAGCATTGAAATGCCTACGAAGTTAGTGTTAGCATAATTACTCATCGTTGCTAGCAACCTCACCAGCTAAGGCTGCTGCATCAGGTAGCCTAGCAACAACAGTCATGCATTTCAGAATCAGAATCAGAATCAGAATTATTTTATTTGGCCAAGTATATTTGCACAACAAATTGACTTGGTGAGGTTAGTGCATGGGGCATAGAAAACAACTGCAAATATTGACAAAAAATTATAAAATAGCAAAATATTAACAAAATAGAAATAAGAAATGTACAAATTTACAAAATAGAACAATAAAACAATGCATTTTGTAGGCTGTGCGAGCTAAGTGGCAATGAGGCAAGAGGCTGTGAAATGGGTATGGGGCATGTACACTATGAATTAGAATAATTGTAAATAGTTATAAATTACACTGTCAGTGCATTGTGTGTGTGTGTGTGTGTGTGTGTGTGTGTGTGTGTGTGTGTGTGTGTGTGTGTGTGTGTGTGTGTGTGTGTGTGTGTGTGTGTGACTGGGTGGGGGTGGGAGTCCCAGAGTCAGTGAGAGGCAGGGAGCTTGTTTGTGAGCCCCACTGCCATGGGCAAGAAACTGTTCAGGTGGTGCGAGGACCACAGACTGCGCGAGGACCTTTTGCCGGATGGAAATCTATGAAGAGGTGGGGACCAGGATGGGAAGGATCAGCTATGATCTTTCCTGCTTTCTTACTGGTCCTGGAGTGGAACAGGTCCAGGAGAGATGGCAGGTAGCAGCCTTCTTGGCTGACCAAATAGTCCGCTGCAGTCTGCCTTTGTCCTTGGCAATGGAGGCAGTGAACCAGATGGTGATTGATTGGGTGAGGATGGACTCAATGATGACAGTGTAGAACTCGACCATCACTTTCTGTGGCATGTTGAATTTCTTCAGCTGCCAAAGGAAGAACATCCTCTGCTGGGCCTTCATGATGGTGGAGGTGGTCCTGAGGTCCTGTGAAATTATTGTCCCCAGGAAACTGACTCCACAGTATTAACTGGGAAGTCACACATGAGGGGGGTGTTTGGGGCTGGGATTCTCCTGAAGTTTACTACCATCTCTACAGTTTTTAGGGCGTTCAGCTCCAAGTTGTTCTGGCTGCACCAGGAAGCTAGGCTGTCAACTTCCTCACTGTAGGCAGACTCATCCCCATTGGAGATTAATCCAATGAGGGTTGTGTCATCGGCGAAATTCAGGAGTTTGGCAGAAGGGTGGCTAGAGATGCAGCTGTCGGTGTAGAGGGAGAAGAGTAGAGGAGAGAGCAAACAGCCTTGTGGGTTTCCAGTGCTGATGGTCCGGGGGTCAGAGACAAGCTAGCCCAGCCGCACGTGCTGCTTCCTGTCTGTCAGGAAGTCAGTGATCCACCTGCAGGTGGGCTCAGGCACACTCAGCTGGGATAGCTTGTCCTGGAGGAGAGCTGGGGTGATGGTGTTGAATGCAGAGCTGAAGTCCACAACCAGGACCCTGGCATAGGTGCCGGGGGAGTCTAGGTGCTGGAGGATGAATTGGAGTCCCATGTTGACTGCGTCATCTACAGAGCTGTTGGCTCTGTCGGCGAACTGCAGTGGGTCGAGGAGGGGGTTGCTGATGGCCTTGAGGTGGGTGAGCACGAGGCGCTCAAAGGTCTTCATTACCATAGAGGTCATGGCGACTGGTTTGTAATCATTAAGGTCTGTGATCCTCTGCTTTTTGGGACGTGGGATGATGGCGGATGTTTTGAAGCAGGCAGGTACTATGCATTCGACCAGTGAGGTGTTAAAGATGTCCGTAGACACTGGAGACAGCTGGTCTGCACAGTGCTTCAGTGTGGCGGGGGAGACAGCGTCTGGTCCAGCTGCCTTGCGGGGGTTCTGCCTCTTTAGCAGTTTGTTGACGTCTTTCTCCTGGATGGAGAGAGGTGTGATGGGGAGGGGTCTGTCTGGCTCCATTGTGTAGGGGGGGGGGTAGTGTCTCTGTCCAGGCAGGGAAGAAGAGGTGTGATAGCTGTGGAGGGGGTTGGTTGTGTGGGTCAAAGTCAGGACTGTTCCATTGTCGAATCTACAGTAGAAGTCATTAAGGTCGTTTGCAAGTCAGAGGTCATCCATAGAGTGGGGGGATTCAGTTTTGCAGCCTATGATCTCTCTAGAAGGCCTTTCCAGACTGACGAGGAGTCATTGGCTGCAAATTGTTCTTTCTTTGAGTACTGTCGTCTGGCCTCCTTAATCTCCTTGCCAAATGTGTACTTAGCCAGTCTAAACCTTTCCTTGTCTCCACTCCTGAAAGCCCTCTCCTTCTCCAAATGAAGCTGTTTGAGTCTTACTGTGAAGCAGGGCTTGTCTTTGTTGTAACTCACCCTGGTGCGTGTTGCAATACATATGTCCTCACAGAAGCTGATGTATGACATCACAGACTCTGTGTATTCGTCCAGGCTGTTGGAAGCAGTCTTAAAAATGTCCCAGTCTGTGGTATTTAGGCAGTCACGCAGCTCCTCTACTGCTTCTCTGCTTCTCCAATTCTTGGATCTCCTGTATGCCGGGATCAGATGAATAAGAGTGTGGTCAGATAGTCACAGAGCCGCGCGGGGAACTGCATGATGTGAGAAAACGTGTTCTTTATTTGAAGGAGAAGACAAACTACTTCTTAATTTTAGCTATTTATTTATATGTCAAAATTCTAGACTTGTACAAGGACCACTTTTGGCAAAGAAAATCACAGTCAGCAAGCTGTTAATCTGTAACCAACCTTCCAAAAATGGATACATTCAATATGTCAAACAAAACATTTTACAGTATACAGAATGATTATGATTGGCTATTTGGTTGGGGAGGAGCCGCGGTTTAGACTTGGCTCTCCTCTCGTTGGTGCTTTAGGCTGGTCCCAGCCCCTGACACTCGATCCGTTCCAGGTGGAGATATCGCCGGTCCGTTCCCTTTGAGGGACGAGTTGACCTGTTGAAGAAAACATACACCTACTCTGATTTGTCCTTTCCTAGCCTAATATTTTCCATTACATCATTCTGAAGTTATGTGTGTGTTGCAGCATCTATCTTGATGACCTGACCCTTACCTCTTCATGTATTAATTCAAGTACCATGGAACTAATGCTTGATTCATCTCTCATTTATCAACAGGCCATCACATTAGTAAATTTCAGATGATTAAAAAACATATTAATTCAATTGATTTGCATATGGAATATCAAATACAATTAGTACATGTAATCACCCTAAATAAAGAACTGAATAGCTTTATTTACTCGTCTGCTACTGAGCGTTATAATGCAACTGTTTTTATAAAAAATAATTTCTAACAATGATAACCTCTGCTGATGGTGCTGTAACAATGATCAAAAATCTTCTCCTCCCTGGTCGGGCATTTGATTTACTGTATATATTTAGGGAGTTTGTGAGTTAAGTTGCCCTTGTTAAAGTCCCCAAGGACAATAACTGGGGAATACGTATTCTCTCTCCACTCCTAATATTTGGTTGGCGAGTTGATGTTGAGCCACTTTCACATCAGCTTACGGAGGGATGTAAATGCCTGCCAATATATAAGAAGTGAATGCACATGGAGATTAAAACGGTCTGCAGGTGATGGAAAATGATTCCAGGTCAGGAGAACAAGTTTGCAAAATCACTTTCACATCGTTGCACCAGCTTTGCTTTATATAGAAACAGATCCCTCTACCTTTCGTTTTGTGTGAATGTATCGGGTCGCGATCCACACGCAACAGCTGGAAGGCGGGCAGCGGCATAGCGGACTCTGGTTTTTGGAAGTTTATGTGAAATTAAGATATCTGCCAGAGCAGTTTCTGAAATAAATATACACTCTTTTTGTTGAATATTTTAAAAAGTATGATGGGTTTGAAAAATATAAATGTAAGCAACTCAAGTCTGACCAAGCTCAAAAGCTGCAGGAGGAGCAACATATCTGAAAAATCGCAAGAATAGAGTGGGGAGGTATAGATAGAATGTATCATAGGAACCCAATGGTCCTCATGGAAACCCATGTTTGAATATGAAAGTTAAAAAGTCTAAATGGTATCAAAACTTTGAATGGAAGTTAGTCAATTAGTCAGGCTACACATTGTAAAGTTGAAATGAGGTGTAAAGCTTAAAATATGAAAAATGGATACATTTTTAAATGTCCCCATTCTGATCAAATGGCCCAAGGAATGAATAGGACTTCATACAAAATGGCGTACAGCGCAAGAAGAAACAAAATGGATGTCATGAATAGTTACGTCACTATTGACGGACATATTACTTGTGGTCTCATTGGCCAAATGTAGGTAGACATAGTCGTTCTTTTGGCCAAGAAACCAATCAGAGTGACGGAGGGGCGGACCAAACATAAATGTCACCACAAGATGGCAGCTTCTTCAAATGAAGATATCTTCCACTACAGTTTCTGAAATAAATATACACTCTTTTTGTTGGAAAAAAAAACACTTTCTAAAAAACTTCTCTCATGAGCAAGATACGCTGTTACTAGCATAGAAATGCCTATGAAGTTCGTGTTAGCATAATCGCTAATCATTGCAAGCTACCTTGGCAGCAAAGGCACTGCATCAGGTCGCCAAGCAACAACAGTCACGCATTTCACCATGATAAATGATAGCAGTTTTTGAGATACAAAAGCTGAATATTTTAAAAAGTATAATGGGTTTGAAAAATATAAATGTTAGCAACTCAAGTCTGACCAAGCTCAAAAGCTGCAGGAGGAGTAGCATACCTGAAAAATCTGAAGAATAGAGTGGGAAGGTATAGATAGAATGTATCATAGCAACCCAATGGTCCTCATAGAAACCCATGTTTGTTTTTGAAACTTAAAAAGTCTAAATAATAACAAAACATTGAATGGAATTTATTCAGTTAGTTTGTCGACACATTGTAAAGTTTCATTGAGGTGTCAAGCTTAAAATATGAAAAAGTGCATCCATTTTTAAATGTCCCCATTCTGATCAAATGGCCATAGGAATGAATAGGATTTCAGACAAAATGGCACGCATTTCACCATGTTAAAAGGTAGACGTTTTTGAGTTTTTGGAAGTTTATGGAAAATTAAGATATCTGCCAGAGCAGTTTCTGAAATAAATATACACTCTTTTTGTTGAATATTTTAAAAAGTATGATGGGTTTGAAAATATAAATGTAAGCAACTCAAGTCTGACCAAGCTCAAAAGCTGCAGGAGGAACAGCATATCTGAAAAATTGGAAGAATAGAGTGGGGAGGTATAGATAGAATGTATCATAGGAACCCAATGGTCCTCATGGAAACCCATGTTTGAATATGAAACTTAAAAAGACTTAATAGTATCAAAACTTTGAATGGAAGTTAGTCAATTAGTCAGGTTACACATTGTAAAGTTGAAACATTTTTAAATGTCCCCATTCAGATCAAATGGCCATAGGAGTGAATAGGATTTCAGACAAAATGGCGTACAGCGCAAGAAGTATAAATCTTATGAAACAATACGGGTGTCATGAATAGCATACGTCACTCCCAATACAATTTCTGTAATAAATATACACTCTTTTTTTTTTTTTAAAACACATTCGAAAAAAGTTCTCTTCCTATCAACCTATCACACTATTACTAGCATTGAAATGCCTACGAAGTTAGTGTTAGCATAATTACTCATCGTTGCTAGCAACCTCACCAGCTAAGGCTGCTGCATCAGGTAGCCTAGCAACAACAGTCATGCATTTCAGAATCAGAATCAGAATCAGAATTATTTTATTTGGCCAAGTATATTTGCACAACAAATTGACTTGGTGAGGTTAGTGCATGGGGCATAGAAAACAACTGCAAATATTGACAAAAAATTATAAAATAGCAAAATATTAACAAAATAGAAATAAGAAATGTACAAATTTACAAAATAGAACAATAAAACAATGCATTTTGTAGGCTGTGCGAGCTAAGTGGCAATGAGGCAAGAGGCTGTGAAATGGGTATGGGGCATGTACACTATGAATTAGAATAATTGTAAATAGTTATAAATTACACTGTCAGTGCATTGTGTGTGTGTGTGTGTGTGTGTGTGTGTGTGTGTGTGTGTGTGTGTGTGTGTGTGTGTGTGTGTGTGTGTGTGTGTGACTGGGTGGGGGTGGGAGTCCCAGAGTCAGTGAGAGGCAGGGAGCTTGTTTGTGAGCCCCACTGCCATGGGCAAGAAACTGTTCAGGTGGTGCGAGGACCACAGACTGCGCGAGGACCTTTTGCCGGATGGAAATCTATGAAGAGGTGGGGACCAGGATGGGAAGGATCAGCTATGATCTTTCCTGCTTTCTTACTGGTCCTGGAGTGGAACAGGTCCAGGAGAGATGGCAGGTAGCAGCCTTCTTGGCTGACCAAATAGTCCGCTGCAGTCTGCCTTTGTCCTTGGCAATGGAGGCAGTGAACCAGATGGTGATTGATTGGGTGAGGATGGACTCAATGATGACAGTGTAGAACTCGACCATCACTTTCTGTGGCATGTTGAATTTCTTCAGCTGCCAAAGGAAGAACATCCTCTGCTGGGCCTTCATGATGGTGGAGGTGGTCCTGAGGTCCTGTGAAATTATTGTCCCCAGGAAACTGACTCCACAGTATTAACTGGGAAGTCACACATGAGGGGGGTGTTTGGGGCTGGGATTCTCCTGAAGTTTACTACCATCTCTACAGTTTTTAGGGCGTTCAGCTCCAAGTTGTTCTGGCTGCACCAGGAAGCTAGGCTGTCAACTTCCTCACTGTAGGCAGACTCATCCCCATTGGAGATTAATCCAATGAGGGTTGTGTCATCGGCGAAATTCAGGAGTTTGGCAGAAGGGTGGCTAGAGATGCAGCTGTCGGTGTAGAGGGAGAAGAGTAGAGGAGAGAGCAAACAGCCTTGTGGGTTTCCAGTGCTGATGGTCCGGGGGTCAGAGACAAGCTAGCCCAGCCGCACGTGCTGCTTCCTGTCTGTCAGGAAGTCAGTGATCCACCTGCAGGTGGGCTCAGGCACACTCAGCTGGGATAGCTTGTCCTGGAGGAGAGCTGGGGTGATGGTGTTGAATGCAGAGCTGAAGTCCACAACCAGGACCCTGGCATAGGTGCCGGGGGAGTCTAGGTGCTGGAGGATGAATTGGAGTCCCATGTTGACTGCGTCATCTACAGAGCTGTTGGCTCTGTCGGCGAACTGCAGTGGGTCGAGGAGGGGGTTGCTGATGGCCTTGAGGTGGGTGAGCACGAGGCGCTCAAAGGTCTTCATTACCATAGAGGTCATGGCGACTGGTTTGTAATCATTAAGGTCTGTGATCCTCTGCTTTTTGGGACGTGGGATGATGGCGGATGTTTTGAAGCAGGCAGGTACTATGCATTCGACCAGTGAGGTGTTAAAGATGTCCGTAGACACTGGAGACAGCTGGTCTGCACAGTGCTTCAGTGTGGCGGGGGAGACAGCGTCTGGTCCAGCTGCCTTGCGGGGGTTCTGCCTCTTTAGCAGTTTGTTGACGTCTTTCTCCTGGATGGAGAGAGGTGTGATGGGGAGGGGTCTGTCTGGCTCCATTGTGTAGGGGGGGGGGTAGTGTCTCTGTCCAGGCAGGGAAGAAGAGGTGTGATAGCTGTGGAGGGGGTTGGTTGTGTGGGTCAAAGTCAGGACTGTTCCATTGTCGAATCTACAGTAGAAGTCATTAAGGTCGTTTGCAAGTCAGAGGTCATCCATAGAGTGGGGGGATTCAGTTTTGCAGCCTATGATCTCTCTAGAAGGCCTTTCCAGACTGACGAGGAGTCATTGGCTGCAAATTGTTCTTTCTTTGAGTACTGTCGTCTGGCCTCCTTAATCTCCTTGCCAAATGTGTACTTAGCCAGTCTAAACCTTTCCTTGTCTCCACTCCTGAAAGCCCTCTCCTTCTCCAAATGAAGCTGTTTGAGTCTTACTGTGAAGCAGGGCTTGTCTTTGTTGTAACTCACCCTGGTGCGTGTTGCAATACATATGTCCTCACAGAAGCTGATGTATGACATCACAGACTCTGTGTATTCGTCCAGGCTGTTGGAAGCAGTCTTAAAAATGTCCCAGTCTGTGGTATTTAGGCAGTCACGCAGCTCCTCTACTGCTTCTCTGCTTCTCCAATTCTTGGATCTCCTGTATGCCGGGATCAGATGAATAAGAGTGTGGTCAGATAGTCACAGAGCCGCGCGGGGAACTGCATGATGTGAGAAAACGTGTTCTTTATTTGAAGGAGAAGACAAACTACTTCTTAATTTTAGCTATTTATTTATATGTCAAAATTCTAGACTTGTACAAGGACCACTTTTGGCAAAGAAAATCACAGTCAGCAAGCTGTTAATCTGTAACCAACCTTCCAAAAATGGATACATTCAATATGTCAAACAAAACATTTTACAGTATACAGAATGATTATGATTGGCTATTTGGTTGGGGAGGAGCCGCGGTTTAGACTTGGCTCTCCTCTCGTTGGTGCTTTAGGCTGGTCCCAGCCCCTGACACTCGATCCGTTCCAGGTGGAGATATCGCCGGTCCGTTCCCTTTGAGGGACGAGTTGACCTGTTGAAGAAAACATACACCTACTCTGATTTGTCCTTTCCTAGCCTAATATTTTCCATTACATCATTCTGAAGTTATGTGTGTGTTGCAGCATCTATCTTGATGACCTGACCCTTACCTCTTCATGTATTAATTCAAGTACCATGGAACTAATGCTTGATTCATCTCTCATTTATCAACAGGCCATCACATTAGTAAATTTCAGATGATTAAAAAACATATTAATTCAATTGATTTGCATATGGAATATCAAATACAATTAGTACATGTAATCACCCTAAATAAAGAACTGAATAGCTTTATTTACTCGTCTGCTACTGAGCGTTATAATGCAACTGTTTTTATAAAAAATAATTTCTAACAATGATAACCTCTGCTGATGGTGCTGTAACAATGATCAAAAATCTTCTCCTCCCTGGTCGGGCATTTGATTTACTGTATATATTTAGGGAGTTTGTGAGTTAAGTTGCCCTTGTTAAAGTCCCCAAGGACAATAACTGGGGAATACGTATTCTCTCTCCACTCCTAATATTTGGTTGGCGAGTTGATGTTGAGCCACTTTCACATCAGCTTACGGAGGGATGTAAATGCCTGCCAATATATAAGAAGTGAATGCACATGGAGATTAAAACGGTCTGCAGGTGATGGAAAATGATTCCAGGTCAGGAGAACAAGTTTGCAAAATCACTTTCACATCGTTGCACCAGCTTTGCTTTATATAGAAACAGATCCCTCTACCTTTCGTTTTGTGTGAATGTATCGGGTCGCGATCCACACGCAACAGCTGGAAGGCGGGCAGCGGCATAGCGGACTCTGGTTTTTGGAAGTTTATGTGAAATTAAGATATCTGCCAGAGCAGTTTCTGAAATAAATATACACTCTTTTTGTTGAATATTTTAAAAAGTATGATGGGTTTGAAAAATATAAATGTAAGCAACTCAAGTCTGACCAAGCTCAAAAGCTGCAGGAGGAGCAACATATCTGAAAAATCGCAAGAATAGAGTGGGGAGGTATAGATAGAATGTATCATAGGAACCCAATGGTCCTCATGGAAACCCATGTTTGAATATGAAAGTTAAAAAGTCTAAATGGTATCAAAACTTTGAATGGAAGTTAGTCAATTAGTCAGGCTACACATTGTAAAGTTGAAATGAGGTGTAAAGCTTAAAATATGAAAAATGGATACATTTTTAAATGTCCCCATTCTGATCAAATGGCCCAAGGAATGAATAGGACTTCATACAAAATGGCGTACAGCGCAAGAAGAAACAAAATGGATGTCATGAATAGTTACGTCACTATTGACGGACATATTACTTGTGGTCTCATTGGCCAAATGTAGGTAGACATAGTCGTTCTTTTGGCCAAGAAACCAATCAGAGTGACGGAGGGGCGGACCAAACATAAATGTCACCACAAGATGGCAGCTTCTTCAAATGAAGATATCTTCCACTACAGTTTCTGAAATAAATATACACTCTTTTTGTTGGAAAAAAAAACACTTTCTAAAAAACTTCTCTCATGAGCAAGATACGCTGTTACTAGCATAGAAATGCCTATGAAGTTCGTGTTAGCATAATCGCTAATCATTGCAAGCTACCTTGGCAGCAAAGGCACTGCATCAGGTCGCCAAGCAACAACAGTCACGCATTTCACCATGATAAATGATAGCAGTTTTTGAGATACAAAAGCTGAATATTTTAAAAAGTATAATGGGTTTGAAAAATATAAATGTTAGCAACTCAAGTCTGACCAAGCTCAAAAGCTGCAGGAGGAGTAGCATACCTGAAAAATCTGAAGAATAGAGTGGGAAGGTATAGATAGAATGTATCATAGCAACCCAATGGTCCTCATAGAAACCCATGTTTGTTTTTGAAACTTAAAAAGTCTAAATAATAACAAAACATTGAATGGAATTTATTCAGTTAGTTTGTCGACACATTGTAAAGTTTCATTGAGGTGTCAAGCTTAAAATATGAAAAAGTGCATCCATTTTTAAATGTCCCCATTCTGATCAAATGGCCATAGGAATGAATAGGATTTCAGACAAAATGGCACGCATTTCACCATGTTAAAAGGTAGACGTTTTTGAGTTTTTGGAAGTTTATGGAAAATTAAGATATCTGCCAGAGCAGTTTCTGAAATAAATATACACTCTTTTTGTTGAATATTTTAAAAAGTATGATGGGTTTGAAAATATAAATGTAAGCAACTCAAGTCTGACCAAGCTCAAAAGCTGCAGGAGGAACAGCATATCTGAAAAATTGGAAGAATAGAGTGGGGAGGTATAGATAGAATGTATCATAGGAACCCAATGGTCCTCATGGAAACCCATGTTTGAATATGAAACTTAAAAAGACTTAATAGTATCAAAACTTTGAATGGAAGTTAGTCAATTAGTCAGGTTACACATTGTAAAGTTGAAACATTTTTAAATGTCCCCATTCAGATCAAATGGCCATAGGAGTGAATAGGATTTCAGACAAAATGGCGTACAGCGCAAGAAGTATAAATCTTATGAAACAATACGGGTGTCATGAATAGCATACGTCACTCCCAATACAATTTCTGTAATAAATATACACTCTTTTTTTTTTTTAAAAACACATTCGAAAAAAGTTCTCTTCCTATCAACCTATCACACTATTACTAGCATTGAAATGCCTACGAAGTTAGTGTTAGCATAATTACTCATCGTTGCTAGCAACCTCACCAGCTAAGGCTGCTGCATCAGGTAGCCTAGCAACAACAGTCATGCATTTCAGAATCAGAATCAGAATCAGAATTATTTTATTTGGCCAAGTATATTTGCACAACAAATTGACTTGGTGAGGTTAGTGCATGGGGCATAGAAAACAACTGCAAATATTGACAAAAAATTATAAAATAGCAAAATATTAACAAAATAGAAATAAGAAATGTACAAATTTACAAAATAGAACAATAAAACAATGCATTTTGTAGGCTGTGCGAGCTAAGTGGCAATGAGGCAAGAGGCTGTGAAATGGGTATGGGGCATGTACACTATGAATTAGAATAATTGTAAATAGTTATAAATTACACTGTCAGTGCATTGTGTGTGTGTGTGTGTGTGTGTGTGTGTGTGTGTGTGTGTGTGTGTGTGTGTGTGTGTGTGTGTGTGTGTGTGTGTGTGTGACTGGGTGGGGGTGGGAGTCCCAGAGTCAGTGAGAGGCAGGGAGCTTGTTTGTGAGCCCCACTGCCATGGGCAAGAAACTGTTCAGGTGGTGCGAGGACCACAGACTGCGCGAGGACCTTTTGCCGGATGGAAATCTATGAAGAGGTGGGGACCAGGATGGGAAGGATCAGCTATGATCTTTCCTGCTTTCTTACTGGTCCTGGAGTGGAACAGGTCCAGGAGAGATGGCAGGTAGCAGCCTTCTTGGCTGACCAAATAGTCCGCTGCAGTCTGCCTTTGTCCTTGGCAATGGAGGCAGTGAACCAGATGGTGATTGATTGGGTGAGGATGGACTCAATGATGACAGTGTAGAACTCGACCATCACTTTCTGTGGCATGTTGAATTTCTTCAGCTGCCAAAGGAAGAACATCCTCTGCTGGGCCTTCATGATGGTGGAGGTGGTCCTGAGGTCCTGTGAAATTATTGTCCCCAGGAAACTGACTCCACAGTATTAACTGGGAAGTCACACATGAGGGGGGTGTTTGGGGCTGGGATTCTCCTGAAGTTTACTACCATCTCTACAGTTTTTAGGGCGTTCAGCTCCAAGTTGTTCTGGCTGCACCAGGAAGCTAGGCTGTCAACTTCCTCACTGTAGGCAGACTCATCCCCATTGGAGATTAATCCAATGAGGGTTGTGTCATCGGCGAAATTCAGGAGTTTGGCAGAAGGGTGGCTAGAGATGCAGCTGTCGGTGTAGAGGGAGAAGAGTAGAGGAGAGAGCAAACAGCCTTGTGGGTTTCCAGTGCTGATGGTCCGGGGGTCAGAGACAAGCTAGCCCAGCCGCACGTGCTGCTTCCTGTCTGTCAGGAAGTCAGTGATCCACCTGCAGGTGGGCTCAGGCACACTCAGCTGGGATAGCTTGTCCTGGAGGAGAGCTGGGGTGATGGTGTTGAATGCAGAGCTGAAGTCCACAACCAGGACCCTGGCATAGGTGCCGGGGGAGTCTAGGTGCTGGAGGATGAATTGGAGTCCCATGTTGACTGCGTCATCTACAGAGCTGTTGGCTCTGTCGGCGAACTGCAGTGGGTCGAGGAGGGGGTTGCTGATGGCCTTGAGGTGGGTGAGCACGAGGCGCTCAAAGGTCTTCATTACCATAGAGGTCATGGCGACTGGTTTGTAATCATTAAGGTCTGTGATCCTCTGCTTTTTGGGACGTGGGATGATGGCGGATGTTTTGAAGCAGGCAGGTACTATGCATTCGACCAGTGAGGTGTTAAAGATGTCCGTAGACACTGGAGACAGCTGGGCTGCACAGTGCTTCAGTGTGGCGGGGGAGACAGCGTCTGGTCCAGCTGCCTTGCGGGGGTTCTGCCTCTTTAGCAGTTTGTTGACGTCTTTCTCCTGGATGGAGAGAGGTGTGATGGGGAGGGGTCTGTCTGGCTCCATTGTGTAGGGGGGGGGGGGTAGTGTCTCTGTCCAGGCAGGGAAGAAGAGGTGTGATAGCTGTGGAGGGGGTTGGTTGTGTGGGTCAAAGTCAGGACTGTTCCATTGTCGAATCTACAGTAGAAGTCATTAAGGTCGTTTGCAAGTCAGAGGTCATCCATAGAGTGGGGGGATTCAGTTTTGCAGCCTATGATCTCTCTAGAAGGCCTTTCCAGACTGACGAGGAGTCATTGGCTGCAAATTGTTCTTTCTTTGAGTACTGTCGTCTGGCCTCCTTAATCTCCTTGCCAAATGTGTACTTAGCCAGTCTAAACCTTTCCTTGTCTCCACTCCTGAAAGCCCTCTCCTTCTCCAAATGAAGCTGTTTGAGTCTTGCTGTGAAGCAGGGCTTGTCATTGTTGTAACTCACCCTGGTGCGTGTTGCAATACATATGTCCTCACAGAAGCTGATGTATGACATCACAGACTCTGTGTATTCGTCCAGGCTGTTGGAAGCAGTCTTAAAAATGTCCCAGTCTGTGGTATTTAGGCAGTCACGCAGCTCCTCTACTGCTTCTCTGCTTCTCCAATTCTTGGATCTCCTGTATGCCGGGATCAGATGAATAAGAGTGTGGTCAGATAGTCACAGAGCCGCGCGGGGAACTGCATGATGTGAGAAAACGTGTTCTTTATTTGAAGGAGAAGACAAACTACTTCTTAATTTTAGCTATTTATTTATATGTCAAAATTCTAGACTTGTACAAGGACCACTTTTGGCAAAGAAAATCACAGTCAGCAAGCTGTTAATCTGTAACCAACCTTCCAAAAATGGATACATTCAATATGTCAAACAAAACATTTTACAGTATACAGAATGATTATGATTGGCTATTTGGTTGGGGAGGAGCCGCGGTTTAGACTTGGCTCTCCTCTCGTTGGTGCTTTAGGCTGGTCCCAGCCCCTGACACTCGATCCGTTCCAGGTGGAGATATCGCCGGTCCGTTCCCTTTGAGGGACGAGTTGACCTGTTGAAGAAAACATACACCTACTCTGATTTGTCCTTTCCTAGCCTAATATTTTCCATTACATCATTCTGAAGTTATGTGTGTGTTGCAGCATCTATCTTGATGACCTGACCCTTACCTCTTCATGTATTAATTCAAGTACCATGGAACTAATGCTTGATTCATCTCTCATTTATCAACAGGCCATCACATTAGTAAATTTCAGATGATTAAAAAACATATTAATTCAATTGATTTGCATATGGAATATCAAATACAATTAGTACATGTAATCACCCTAAATAAAGAACTGAATAGCTTTATTTACTCGTCTGCTACTGAGCATTATAATGCAACTGTTTTTATAAAAAATAATTTCTAACAATGATAACCTCTGCTGATGGTGCTGTAACAATGATCAAAAATCTTCTCCTCCCTGGTCGGGCATTTGATTTACTGTATATATTTAGGGAGTTTGTGAGTTAAGTTGCCCTTGTTAAAGTCCCCAAGGACAATAACTGGGGAATACGTATTCTCTCTCCACTCCTAATATTTGGTTGGCGAGTTGATGTTGAGCCACTTTCACATCAGCTTACGGAGGGATGTAAATGCCTGCCAATATATAAGAAGTGAATGCACATGGAGATTAAAACGGTCTGCAGGTGATGGAAAATGATTCCAGGTCAGGAGAACAAGTTTGCAAAATCACTTTCACATCGTTGCACCAGCTTTGCTTTATATAGAAACAGATCCCTCTACCTTTCGTTTTGTGTGAATGTATCGGGTCGCGATCCACACGCAACAGCTGGAAGGCGGGCAGCGGCATAGCGGACTCTGGTGTAGATTCAATCAGCCACGATTCTGTGAAACACAAAACAGAAGAGAGAGAAAAGTCTATATTTGTCCTGATAAGAAGACGCAATTTTTCGGTATTTAGCCTTAGATGGAGTTTACCACCCGCTTTGGGCTGCATTCCCAAACAACCCGACTCCGAGAAGACCGGACCCCGGCGTGACGAGGGCTGTTACCGGCCTCACACCGTCCACGGGCAGAGCCTTGGTCAGAAGGACTCAGGCCCCCGGCCAAAAGCGGTCTTCTATATGCCACTTTTCCCGCGCCTGCCGGATTGGCGAGGGATTCGGCGCTTTAGATTCAGAAAGCCCCCAGTCTGAATTGCTGTTAGTATCAGGAGTAGGCTCACTCTTTTTAGCTGGCTATATTCAGTGGAAGGGATTGCTGGAGGTAGAGTGACCACTTGACTTGTACTGGTAGGTGGGCCATTGTATTTCTTCCGCTGAGGGTACAGTGCTACTTTGGAGAAATCAGCAGGGCTGGTAGAGGTTTCGAGAGTATTTCGGCAGTGGCCACTGTCAAAACTGTATGGAGCCTCCTTGAAATGTATTCTAAGTTAGACAGGCTAGGGACAGCTAGAGCAAGACTTATTTTACTTATTTTACTTCAAGTACTATAATATCTTTCAGTATTTGGTTTTATTTCCTTTAACTCTTTGGTAATTTCTTTTACTCCAACCTATTTACTTTCACTTTTATTTCTTTGATTTATTTTATTTTATTTGACTCACTTTAGTATTACACTTCTGTTACATTTTGTCAAACTACTTTACACTTTTAGTGTTGCATTACAATACTCATATGTACATTTTCTTTTACTCTAATTACTATGATTACTTTGAAAAGATTTGATTCATTTTAATTTTGTTCATTTCGATAATTTCTTCAATTTCTTTTTTACCCCGTGGGTTTACTTTAATTACTTTGCATCTTCTATTTTGATTCGTTTTTCCTTAAATACTTCTTTTTACTTGGAGAACGAGAGACATCGGAGTCCCTCGGCTGAGGGGGAGGTGAAGACCAGAGTGAGTCTACATATCGGAGGAATGGGGGAATTTGTAGCCCTCGATATCTTAACTTACTGTACTATTTGTCATCTGTTTTTTTTACTTTTCTCCAGGATCACTTTTTTGATATCTTGTCCTTCTTTTTACTTGGACTTTTCTTTACTTGGATTTCGGGAGTCATCGGAGTCCCTCGGCTGAGGGTGCGGTGATAGACCGGAGTGAGTGAGTGGGAGAACTTTAACCTTCGGTGTATAGACTTACCGTAACTACTTTTCATCTCCTTTTGTATTTTTTTTAATTATTTTTCCATTCAATCACTTCATTGATATCTTGTATTGCCATGCTGTGATGATTAATGCTTGAATAAAGAACAACTCTGCAAACCAAGGACAAGTTTTATTAGATTTATACATAGTATAGTACTTACCACTTGGAATGATGTGTTATCCTCCTTGCTAAACATAAAGAGTTAGATTACACTGTGCATATTACATCAAAGGATCTGATTGGTTATTCTAGCCACTTTGTTGAAATATCCCCTTTGGATGAACTGTCCTCATGTATAAATCCAATTCCTGCAACCACACCAACTGGCACTCATATAAGAATAGAACCGTTGTTAACCATTGGGGCTTTCATATGCTGAGTTCTGATTTGTAGGTCACTTACAGTGCTTAGCATTAAGAGGTAGCAGGGGAAACTGTGGGAAGTAGACAGTTAACAGCAAGGTGAATCTATTCGACACCAGCCTAGGATTATCTTCTTGAATTATCTTCTAGCATCCTAGTCGGGAAAGACCCTTTAGACAGGAGATTTAAACCATTACAAAGAGGGCTGGACCAGTACCCTGTATAGGGTAAATTCACCGGGAGACATTTTTGGTGCCCAACGTGGGGCAGTGCTGGAGCACGGATCGAGCATGAGGCTCGGAGCTGGGGAGTTGGTCGAGTGGGACGGTTGGACTCTCAGTACCGGAGTACTGGTCGAGTGTGACGGTTGGACTCCCAGTACTGGAGTACTGGTCGGGTGTGACGGTTCAACTCTCAGTGCTGGAGCGCTGTCCGAGTGAGGGCTTCTCAGTGTTGAAGCGCTGTCCGGTGCTGATCGAGTGTGAAGGCTTGACTCTCAGTGCTGGAGCGCTGTCCAGTGCTGACCAAGTGTGACAGTCAACTCTCAGTGCTGGAGCATTGATCCTAGCAAGCTACCTTGCCAGCCAAGGCACTGCATCAGGTAGCCTAGCAAAAACAGTCACGCATTTCACCATGTTAAAAGGTAGGAGTTTTTGGAAGTTTATGGAAAATGAAGATATCTTCCACTACAGTTTCTGAAATAAATATACACTCTTTTTGTTGGAAAAAAACACTTTCGAAAAAACTTCTCTTACTAGAAAGGTATGCTGTTACTAGCACAGAAATGCCTACGAAGGTCGTGTTAGCATAATCGCTAATCGTTGCTAGCTACCTTGCCAGCTAAGGTACTGCATCAGGTCGCCTAGCAACAGCCGTCAGTCATTTCACCATGTTAAATGATAGGAGTTTTTGAGTTACAAAAAGCTGAATATTTTAAAAAGTATAATGAGTTTGAAAAATATAAATGTAAGCAACTAGAGTCTGACCAAGCTCAAAAGCTGCAGGAGAAGTAGCATATCTGAAAAATCTGAAGAATAGAATGGTGAGGTATAGATAGAATGTGTCATAGGAACCCAAACCCATGTTTGAATATGAAAGTTAAAAAGTCTAAATGGTATCAAAACTTTGAATGGAAGTTAGTCAATTAGTCAGGCTACGCATTGTAAAGTTGAAATGAGCTTAAAATATGAAAAATGGATACATTTTTAAATGTCCCCATTCAGACCAAATGGCCATAGGAATGAATAGGATTTTAGACTAAATGGCATACAGCGCAAGAAGTATAAATGGTATGAAACAAAATGGATATCATGAATAGCTACGTCACTATTGACGGACATATTATTTGTGGTCTCATTGGCCAAAAGTAGGAAGACATCGTCGTTCTTTTGGCCAAGAAACCAATCAGAGTGACGGACCAAACAAAAATGTCACCACAAGATGGCAGCTTCTTCACTGGAAAATGAAGATATCTTCCACTACAGTTTCTGAAATAAATATACACTCTTTTTGTTGGAAAAAAACACTTTCTAAAAAACTTCTCTTACTAGCAAGGTATGCTGTTACTAGCATAGAAATGCCTACGAAGGTCGTGTTAGCATAATCGCTAATCGTTGCTAGCTACCTTGCCAGCTAAGGTACTGCATCAGGTCGCCAAGCAACAACAGTCACGCATTTCACCATGATAAATGATAGCAGTTTTTGAGTTACAAAAAGCTGAATATTTTAAAAAGTTACAATGGGTTTGAAAAATATAAATGTTAGCAACTCAAGTCTGACCAAGCTCAAAAGCTGCAGGAGGAGTAGCATACCTGAAAAATCTGAAGAATAGAGTGGGAAGGTATAGATAGAATGATTCATAGCAACCCAATGATCCTCATAGAAACCCATGTTTGTTTTTGAAACTTAAAAAGTCTAAATAATAACAAAACATTGAATGGAATTTATTCAGTTAGTTTGTCGACACATTGTAAAGTTTCATTGAGGTGTCAAGCTTAAAATATGAAAAAGTGCATCCATTTTTAAATGTCCCCATTCAGATCAAATGGCCATAGGAATGAATAGGATTTCAGACAAAATGGCACGCATTTCACCATGTTAAAAGGTAGACATTTTTGAGTTTTTGGAAGTTTATGGGAAATTAAGATATCTGCCAGAGCAGTTTCTGAAATAAATATACACTCTTTTTGTTGAATATTTTAAAAAGTATGATGGGTTTGAAAAATATAAATGTAAGCAACTCAAGTCTGACCAAGCTCAAATGCTGCAGGAGGAGCAGCATATCTGAAAAATCGCAAGAATAGAGTGGGGAGGTATAGATAGAATGTATCATAGGAACCCAATGGTCCTCATGGAAACCCATGTTTGAATATGAAAGTTAAAAAGTCTAAATGGTATCAAAACTTTGAATGGAAGTTAGTCAATTAGTCAGGCTACACATTGTAAAGTTGAAATGAGGTGTCAAGCTTAAAATATGAAAAATGGATACATTTTTAAATGTCCCCATTCAGATCAAATGGCCCAAGGAATGAATAGGACTTCATACAAAATGGCGTACACCGCAAGAAGAAACAAAATGGATGTCATGAATAGCTACGTCACTATTGACGGACATATTTTTTGTGGTCTCATTGGCCAAATGTAGAAAGACATAGTCGTTCTTTTGGCCAAAAACCAATCAGAATGACGGAGGGGCGGACCAAACAAAAATGTCACCACAAGATGGCAGCTTCTTCACTGGAAAATGAAGATATCTTCCACTACAGTTTCTGAAATGAATATACACACTTTTTGTTGGATAAAAACACTTTCTAAAAAAGTTTTCTTACTAGCAAGCTACGCTGTTACTAGCATAGAAATGCCTACGAAGTTGGTGTTAGCATAATCGCTAATCGTTGCTAGCTACCTTGCCAGCTAAGGCACGCCATCTGGTCGCCTAGCAACAACAGTCACACATTTCACCATGTTAAATGATAGGAGTTACTGAGTTACAAAAAGCTGAATATTTTAAAAAGTATAATGGGTTTGAAGAATATAATTGTAAGCAACTCAAGTCTGACCAAGCTCAAAAGCTGCAGGAGGAGTAGCATACCTGAAAAATCGGAAGACTAGAATGGTGAGGTATAGATAGAATGTATCATAGGAACCCAATGGTCCTCATGGAAACCCATGTTTGAATATGAAACTTAAAAAGACTTAATAGTATCAAAACTTTGAATGGAAGTTAGTCAATTAGTCAGGTTACACATTGTAAAGTTGAAATGACGTGTCAAGCTTAAAATATGAAAAATGGATACATTTTTAAATGTCCCCATTCAGATCAAATGGCCATAGGAATGAATAGGATTTCAGACAAAATGGCGTACAGCGCAAGAAGTATAAATCTTATGAAACAATACGGATGTCATGAATAGCATACGTCACTTCCAATACAATTTCTGTAATAAATATACACTCTTTTTTTTTTTTTAAAAACACATTCGAAAAAAGTTCTCTTCCTATCAAGCTACACTATTACTAGCATTGAAATGCCTACGAAGTTAGTGTTAGCATAATTACTCATCGTTGCTAACTACCTCGCCAGCTAAGGCTACTGCATCAGGTAGCCTAGCAACAACAGTCATGCATTTCAGAATCAGAATCAGAATCAGAATTATTTTATTTGGCCAAGTATATTTGCACAACAAATTGACTTGGTGAGGTTAGTGCATGGGGCATAGAAAACAACTGCAAATATTGACAAAAAATTATAAAATAGCAAAATATTAACAAAATAGAAATAAGAAATGTACAAATTTACAAAATAGAACAATAAAACAATGCATTTTGTAGGCTGTGCGAGCTAAGTGGCAATGAAGCAAGAGGCTGTGAAATGGGTATGGGGCATGTACACTATGAATTAGAATAATTGTAAATAGTTATAAATTACACTGTCAGTGCATTGTGTGTGTGTGTGTGTGTGTGTGTGTGTGTGTGTGTGTGTGTGTGTGTGTGTGTGTGTGTGTGTGTGTGTGTGTGTGTGTGTGTGTGTGACTGGGTGGGGGTGGGTGGGGGTGGAAGTCCCAGAGTCAGTGAGAGGCAGGGAGCTTGTTTGTGAGCCCCACTGCCATGGGCAAGAAACTGTTCAGGTGGTGCGAGGACCACAGACTGCGCGAGGACCTTTTGCCGGATGGAAATCTATGAAGAGGTGGGGACCAGGATGGGAAGGATCAGCTATGATCTTTCCTGCTTTCTTACTGGTCCTGGAGTGGAACAGGTCCAGGAGAGATGGCAGGTAGCAGCCTTCTTGGCTGACCAAATAGTCCGCTGCAGTCTGCCTTTGTCCTTGGCAATGGAGGCAGTGAACCAGATGGTGATTGATTGGGTGAGGATGGACTCAATGATGACCGTGTAGAACTCGACCATCACTTTCTGTGGCATGTTGAATTTCTTCAGCTGCCAAAGGAAGAACATCCTCTGCTGGGCCTTCATGATGGTGGAGGTGGTCCTGAGGTCCTGTGAAATGATTGTCCCCAGGAAACTGACTCCACAGTATTAACTGGGAAGTCACACATGAGGGGGGTGTTTGGGGCTGGGATTCTCCTGAAGTTTACTACCATCTCTACAGTTTTTAGGGCGTTCAGCTCCAAGTTGTTCTGGCTGCACCAGGAAGCTAGGCTGTCAACTTCGTAACTGTAGGCAGACTCATCCCCATTGGAGATTAATCCAATGAGGGTTGTGTCATCGGCGAAATTCAGGAGTTTGGCAGAAGGGTGGCTAGAGATGCAGCTGTCGGTGTAGAGGGAGAAGAGTAGAGGAGAGAGCAAACAGCCTTGTGGGTTTCCAGTGCTGATGGTCCGGGGGTCAGAGACAAGCTAGCCCAGCCGCACGTGCTGCTTCCTGTCTGTCAGGAAGTCAGTGATCCACCTGCAGGTGGGCTCAGGCACACTCAGCTGGGATAGCTTGTCCTGGAGGAGAGCTGGGGTGATGGTGTTGAATGCAGAGCTGAAGTCCACAACCAGGACCCTGGCATAGGTGCCGGGGGAGTCTAGGTGCTGGAGGATGAATTGGAGTCCCATGTTGACTGCGTCATCTACAGAGCTGTTGGCTCTGTCGGCGAACTGCAGTGGGTCGAGGAGGGGGTTGCTGATGGCCTTGAGGTGGGTGAGCACGAGGCGCTCAAAGGTCTTCATTACCATAGAGGTCATGGCGACTGGTTTGTAATCATTAAGGTCTGTGATCCTCTGCTTTTTGGGACGTGGGATGATGGCGGATGTTTTGAAGCAGGCAGGTACTATGCATTCGACCAGTGAGGTGTTAAAGATGTCCGTAGACACTGGAGACAGCTGGTCTGCACAGTGCTTCAGTGTGGCGGGGGAGACAGCGTCTGGTCCAGCTGCCTTGCGGGGGTTCTGCCTCTTTAGCAGTTTGTTGACGTCTTTCTCCTGGATGGAGAGAGGTGTGATGGGGAGGGGTCTGTCTGGCTCCATTGTGTAGGGGGGGGGGGGGTAGTGTCTCTGTCCAGGCAGGGAAGAAGAGGTGTGATAGCTGTGGAGGGGGTTGGTTGTGTGGGTCAAAGTCAGGACTGTTCCATTGTCGAATCTACAGTAGAAGTCATTAAGGTCGTTTGCAAGTCAGAGGTCATCCATAGAGTGGGGGGATTCAGTTTTGCAGCCTATGATCTCTCTAGAAGGCCTTTCCAGACTGACGAGGAGTCATTGGCTGCAAATTGTTCTTTCTTTGAGTACTGTCGTCTGGCCTCCTTAATCTCCTTGCCAAATGTGTACTTAGCCAGTCTAAACCTTTCCTTGTCTCCACTCCTGAAAGCCCTCTCCTTCTCCAAATGAAGCTGTTTGAGTCTTGCTGTGAAGCAGGGCTTGTCATTGTTGTAACTCACCCTGGTGCGTGTTGCAATACATATGTCCTCACAGAAGCTGATGTATGACATCACAGACTCTGTGTATTCGTCCAGGCTGTTGGAAGCAGTCTTAAAAATGTCCCAGTCTGTGGTATTTAGGCAGTCACGCAGCTCCTCTACTGCTTCTCTGCTTCTCCAATTCTTGGATCTCCTGTATGCCGGGATCAGATGAATAAGAGTGTGGTCAGATAGTCACAGAGCCGCGCGGGGAACTGCATGATGTGAGAAAACGTGTTCTTTATTTGAAGGAGAAGACAAACTACTTCTTAATTTTAGCTATTTATTTATATGTCAAAATTCTAGACTTGTACAAGGACCACTTTTGGCAAAGAAAATCACAGTCAGCAAGCTGTTAATCTGTAACCAACCTTCCAAAAATGGATACATTCAATATGTCAAACAAAACATTTTACAGTATACAGAATGATTATGATTGGCTATTTGGTTGGGGAGGAGCCGCGGTTTAGACTTGGCTCTCCTCTCGTTGGTGCTTTAGGCTGGTCCCAGCCCCTGACACTCGATCCGTTCCAGGTGGAGATATCGCCGGTCCGTTACCTTTGAGGGACGAGTTGACCTGTTGAAGAAAACATACACCTACTCTGATTTGTCCTTTCCTAGCCTAATATTTTCCATTACATCATTCTGAAGTTATGTGTGTGTTGCAGCATCTATCTTGATGACCTGACCCTTACCTCTTCATGTATTAATTCAAGTACCATGGAACTAATGCTTGATTCATCTCTCATTTATCAACAGGCCATCACATTAGTAAATTTCAGATGATTAAAAAACATATTAATTCAATTGATTTGCATATGGAATATCAAATACAATTAGTACATGTAATCACCCTAAATAAAGAACTGAATAGCTTTATTTACTCGTCTGCTACTGAGCATTATAATGCAACTGTTTTTATAAAAAATAATTTCTAACAATGATAACCTCTGCTGATGGTGCTGTAACAATGATCAAAAATCTTCTCCTCCCTGGTCGGGCATTTGATTTACTGTATATATTTAGGGAGTTTGTGAGTTAAGTTGCCCTTGTTAAAGTCCCCAAGGACAATAACTGGGGAATACGTATTCTCTCTCCACTCCTAATATTTGGTTGGCGAGTTGATGTTGAGCCACTTTCACATCAGCTTACGGAGGGATGTAAATGCCTGCCAATATATAAGAAGTGAATGCACATGGAGAGTAAAACGGTCTGCAGGTGATGGAAAATGATTCCAGGTCAGGAGAACAAGTTTGCAAAATCACTTTCACATCGTTGCACCAGCTTTGCTTTATATAGAAACAGATCCCTCTACCTTTCGTTTTGTGTGAATGTATCGGGTCGCAATCCACACGCAACAGCTGGAAGGCGGGCAGCGGCATAGCGGACTCTGGTGTAGATTCAATCAGCCACGATTCTGTGAAACACAAAACAGAAGAGAGAGAAAAGTCTATATTTGTCCTGATAAGAAGACGCAATTTTTCGGTATTTAGCCTTAGATGGAGTTTACCACCCGCTTTGGGCTGCATTCCCAAACAACCCGACTCCGAGAAGACCGGACCCCGGCGTGACGAGGGCTGTTACCGGCCTCACACCGTCCACGGGCAGAGCCTTGGTCAGAAGGACTCAGGCCCCCGGCCAAAAGCGGTCTTCTATATGCCACTTTTCCCGCGCCTGCCGGATTGGCGAGGGATTCGGCGCTTTAGATTCAGAAAGCCCCCAGTCTGAATTGCTGTTAGTATCAGGAGTAGGCTCACTCTTTTTAGCTGGCTATATTCAGTGGAAGGGATTGCTGGAGGTAGAGTGACCACTTGACTTGTACTGGTAGGTGGGCCATTGTATTTCCTCCGCTGAGGGTACAGTGCTACTTTGGAGAAATCAGCAGGGCTGGTAGAGGTTTCGAGAGTATTTCGGCAGTGGCCACTGTCAAAACTGTATGGAGCCTCTCTGAAATTTATTCTAAGTTAGACAGGCTAGGGACAGCTAGAGCAAGACTTATTTTACTTATTTTACTTCAAGTACTATAATATCTTTCAGTATTTGGTTTTATTTCCTTTAACTCTTTGGTAATTTCTTTTACTCCAACCTATTTACTTTCACTTTTATTTCTTTGATTTATTTTATTTTATTTTACTCACTTTAGTATTACACTTCTGTTACATTTTGTCAAACTACTTTACACTTTTAGTGTTGCATTACAATACTCATATATACATTTTCTTTTACTCTAATTACTATGATTACTTTGAAAAGATTTGATTCATTTTAATTTTGTTCATTTCGATAATTTCGTCAATTTCTTTTTTACCCCGTGGGTTTACTTTAATTACTTTGCATCTTCTATTTTGATTCGTTTTTCCTTAAATACTTCTTTTTACTTGGAGAACGAGAGACATCGGAGTCCCTCGGCTGAGGGGGAGGTGAAGACCAGAGTGAGTCTACATATCGGAGGAATGGGGGAATTTGTAGCCCTCGATATCTTAACTTACTGTACTATTTGTCATCTGTTTTTTTTACTTTTCTCCAGGATCACTTTTTTGATATCTTGTCCTTCTTTTTACTTGGACTTTTCTTTACTTGGATTTCGGGAGTCATCGGAGTCCCTCGGCTGAGGGTGCGGTGATAGACCGGAGTGAGTGAGTGGGAGAACTTTAACCTTCGGTGTATAGACTTACCGTAACTACTTTTCATCTCTTTTTGTATTTTTTTTGTATTATTTTTCCATTCAATCACTTCATTGATATCTTGTATTGCCATGCTGTGATGATTAATGCTTGAATAAAGAACAACTCTGCAAACCAAGGAAAACTTTTATTAGATTTATACATAGTATAGTACTTACCACTTGGAATGATGTGTTATCCTCCTTGCTAAACATAAATAGTTAGATTACACTGTGCATATTACATCAAATGATCTGATTGGTTATTCTAGCCACTTTGTTGAAATATCCCCTTTGGATGAACTGTCCTCATGTAGAAATCCAATTCCTGCAACCACACCAACTGGCACTCATATAAGAATAGAACCGTTGTTAACCATTGGGGCTTTCATATGCTGAGTTCTGATTTGTAGGTCACTTACAGTGCTTAGCATTAAGAGGTAGCAGGGGAAACTGTGGGAAGTAGACAGTTAACAGCAAGGTGAATCTATTCGACACCAGCCTAGGATTATCTTCTTGAATTATCTTCTAGCATCCTAGTCGGGAAAGACCCTTTAGACAGGAGATTTAAACCATTAGAAAGAGGGCTGGACCAGTACCCTGTATAGGGTAAATTCACCGGGAGACATTTTTGGTGCCCAACGTGGGGCAGTGCTGGAGCACGGATCGAGCATGAGGCTCGGAGCTGGGGAGTTGGTCGAGTGGGACGGTTGGACTCTCAGTACCGGAGTACTGGTCGAGTGTGACGGTTGGACTCCCAGTACTGGAGTACTGGTCGGGTGTGACGGTTCAACTCTCAGTGCTGGAGCGCTGTCCGAGTGAGGGCTTCTCAGTGTTGAAGCGCTGTCCGGTGCTGATCGAGTGTGAAGGCTTGACTCTCAGTGCTGGAGCGCTGTCCAGTGCTGACCAAGTGTGACAGTCAACTCTCAGTGCTGGAGCATTGATCCTAGCAAGCTACCTTGCCAGCCAAGGCACTGCATCAGGTAGCCTAGCAAAAACAGTCACGCATTTCACCATGTTAAAAGGTAGGAGTTTTTGGAAGTTTATGGAAAATGAAGATATCTTCCACTACAGTTTCTGAAATAAATATACACTCTTTTTGTTGGAAAAAAACACTTTCGAAAAAACTTCTCTTACTAGAAAGGTATGCTGTTACTAGCACAGAAATGCCTACGAAGGTCGTGTTAGCATAATCGCTAATCGTTGCTAGCTACCTTGCCAGCTAAGGTACTGCATCAGGTCGCCTAGCAACAGCCGTCAGTCATTTCACCATGTTAAATGATAGGAGTTTTTGAGTTACAAAAAGCTGAATATTTTAAAAAGTATAATGAGTTTGAAAAATATAAATGTAAGCAACTAGAGTCTGACCAAGCTCAAAAGCTGCAGGAGAAGTAGCATATCTGAAAAATCTGAAGAATAGAATGGTGAGGTATAGATAGAATGTGTCATAGGAACCCAAACCCATGTTTGAATATGAAAGTTAAAAAGTCTAAATGGTATCAAAACTTTGAATGGAAGTTAGTCAATTAGTCAGGCTACGCATTGTAAAGTTGAAATGAGGTGTCATGCTTAAAATATGAAAAATGGATACATTTTTAAATGTCCCCATTCAGACCAAATGGCCATAGGAATGAATAGGATTTTAGACTAAATGGCATACAGCGCAAGAAGTATAAATGGTATGAAACAAAATGGATATCATGAATAGCTACGGACATATTATTTGTGGTCTCATTGGCCAAAAGTAGGAAGACATAGTCGTTCTTTTGGCCAAGAAACCAATCAGAGTGACGGACCAAACAAAAATGTCACCACAAGATGGCAGCTTCTTCACTGGAAAATTAAGATATCTTCCACTACAGTTTCTGAAATAAATATACACTCTTTTTGTTGGAAAAAAACACTTTCTAAAAAAACTTCTCTTACTAGCAAGGTATGCTGTTACTAGCATAGAAATGCCTACGAAGGTCGTGTTAGCATAATCGCTAATCGTTGCTAGCTACCTTGCCAGCTAAGGTACTGCATCAGGTCGCCAAGCAACAACAGTCACGCATTTCACCATGATAAATGATAGCAGTTTTTGAGTTACAAAAAGCTGAATATTTTAAAAAGTTACAATGGGTTTGAAAAATATAAATGTTAGCAACTCAAGTCTGACCAAGCTCAAAAGCTGCAGGAGGAGTAGCATACCTGAAAAATCTGAAGAATAGAGTGGGAAGGTATAGATAGAATGATTCATAGCAACCCAATGATCCTCATAGAAACCCATGTTTGTTTTTGAAACTTAAAAAGTCTAAATAATATCAAAACATTGAATGGAATTTATTCATTTAGTTTGTCCACACATTGTAACGTTTCATTGAGGTGTCAAGCTTAAAATATGAAAAAGTGCATCCATTTTTAAATGTCCCCATTCAGATCAAATGGCCATAGGAATGAATAGGATTTCAGACAAAATGGCACGCATTTCACCATGTTAAAAGGTAGACGTTTTTGAGTTTTTGGAAGTTTATGGAAAATTAAGATATCTGCCAGAGCAGTTTCTGAAATAAATATACACTTTTTTTGTTGAATATTTTAAAAAGTATGATGGGTTTGAAAATATAAATGTAAGCAACTCAAGTCTGACCAAGCTCAAAAGCTGCAGGAGGAACAGCATATCTGAAAAATTGGAAGAATAGAGTGGGGAGGTATAGATAGAATGTATCATAGGAACCCAATGGTCCTCATGGAAACCCATGTTTGAATATGAAAGTTAAAAAGTCTAAATGGTATCAAAACTTTGAATGGAAGTTAGTCAATTAGTCAGGCTACACATTGTAAAGTTGAAATGAGGTGTAAAGCTTAAAATATGAAAAATGGATACATTTTTAAATGTCCCCATTCAGATCAAATGGCCCAAGGAATGAATAGGACTTCATACAAAATGGCGTACAGCGCAAGAAGAAACAAAATGGATGTCATGAATAGTTACGTCACTATTGACGGACATATTTTTTGTGGTCTCATTGGCCAAATGTAGAAAGACATAGTCGTTCTTTTGGCCAAAAACCAATCAGAATGACGGAGGGGCGGACCAAACAAAAATGTCACCACAAGATGGCAGCTTCTTCACTGGAAAATGAAGATATCTTCCACTACAGTTTCTGAAATGAATATACACACTTTTTGTTGGATAAAAACACTTTCTAAAAAAGTTTTCTTACTAGCAAGCTACGCTGTTACTAGCATAGAAATGCCTACGAAGTTGGTGTTAGCATAATCGCTAATCGTTGCTAGCTACCTTGCCAGCTAAGGCACGCCATCTGGTCGCTTAGCAACAACAGTCACACATTTCACCATGTTAAATGATAGGAGTTACTGAGTTACAAAAAGCTGAATATTTTAAAAAGTATAATGGGTTTGAAGAATATAATTGTAAGCAACTCAAGTCTGACCAAGCTCAAAAGCTGCAGGAGGAGTAGCATACCTGAAAAATCGGAAGACTAGAATGGTGAGGTATAGATAGATTGTATCATAGGAACCTAATGGTCCTCCTGGAAACCCATGTCTGCATATGAAAGTTAAAAAGTCTAAATGGTATCAAAACTTTGAATGGAAGTTAGTCAATTAGTCAGGCTACACATTGTAAAGTTGAAATGAGGTGTCAAGCTTAAAATATGAAAAATGGATACATTTTTAAATGTCCCCTTTCAGACCAAATGGCCATAGCAATGAATAGGATTTTAGACAAAATGGCGTACAGCGCAAGAACTATAAATGGTATGAAACAAAATGGATGTCATGAATAGTTACGTCACTATTGACGGACATATTACTTGTGGTCTCATTGGCCAAATGTAGGTAGACATAGTCGTTCTTTTGGCCAAGAAACCAATCAGAGTGACGGAGGGGCGGACCAAACATAAATGTCACCACAAGATGGCAGCTTCTTCAAATGAAGATATCTTCCACTACAGTTTCTGAAATAAATATACACTCTTTTTGTTGGAAAAAAAAACACTTTCTAAAAAACTTCTCTCATGAGCAAGATACGCTGTTACTAGCATAGAAATGCCTATGAAGTTCGTGCTAGCATAATCGCTAATCATTGCAAGCTACCTTGGCAGCAAAGGCACTGCATCAGGTCGCCAAGCAACAACAGTCACGCATTTCACCATGATAAATGATAGCAGTTTTTGAGATACAAAAGCTGAATATTTTAAAAAGTATAATGGGTTTGAAAAATATAAATGTTAGCAACTCAAGTCTGACCAAGCTCAAAAGCTGCAGGAGGAGTAGCATACCTGAAAAATCTGAAGAATAGAGTGGGAAGGTATAGATAGAATGTATCATAGCAACCCAATGGTCCTCATAGAAACCCATGTTTGTTTTTGAAACTTAAAAAGTCTAAATAATAACAAAACATTGAATGGAATTTATTCAGTTAGTTTGTCCACACATTGTAAAGTTTCATTGAGGTGTCAAGCTTAAAATATGAAAAAGTGCATCCATTTTTAAATGTCCCCATTCAGATCAAATGGCCATAGGAATGAATAGGATTTCAGACAAAATGGCACGCATTTCACCATGTTAAAAGGTAGACGTTTTTGAGTTTTTGGAAGTTTATGGAAAATTAAGATATCTGCCAGAGCAGTTTCTGAAATAAATATACACTCTTTTTGTTGAATATTTTAAAAAGTATGATGGGTTTGAAAATATAAATGTAAGCAACTCAAGTCTGACCAAGCTCAAAAGCTGCAGGAGGAACAGCATATCTGAAAAATTGGAAGAATAGAGTGGGGAGGTATAGATAGAATGTATCATAGGAACCCAATGGTCCTCATGGAAACCCATGTTTGAATATGAAACTTAAAAAGACTTAATAGTATCAAAACTTTGAATGGAAGTTAGTCAATTAGTCAGGTTACACATTGTAAAGTTGAAACATTTTTAAATGTCCCCATTCAGATCAAATGGCCATAGGAGTGAATAGGATTTCAGACAAAATGGCGTACAGCGCAAGAAGTATAAATCTTATGAAACAATACGGGTGTCATGAATAGCATACGTCACTCCCAATACAATTTCTGTAATAAATATACACTCTTTTTTTTTTTTAAAAACACATTCGAAAAAAGTTCTCTTCCTATCAACCTATCACACTATTACTAGCATTGAAATGCCTACGAAGTTAGTGTTAGCATAATTACTCATCGTTGCTAGCAACCTCACCAGCTAAGGCTGCTGCATCAGGTAGCCTAGCAACAACAGTCATGCATTTCAGAATCAGAATCAGAATCAGAATTATTTTATTTGGCCAAGTATATTTGCACAACAAATTGACTTGGTGAGGTTAGTGCATGGGGCATAGAAAACAACTGCAAATATTGACAAAAAATTATAAAATAGCAAAATATTAACAAAATAGAAATAAGAAATGTACAAATTTACAAAATAGAACAATAAAACAATGCATTTTGTAGGCTGTGCGAGCTAAGTGGCAATGAGGCAAGAGGCTGTGAAATGGGTATGGGGCATGTACACTATGAATTAGAATAATTGTAAATAGTTATAAATTACACTGTCAGTGCATTGTGTGTGTGTGTGTGTGTGTGTGTGTGTGTGTGTGTGTGTGTGTGTGTGTGACTGGGTGGGGGTGGAAGTCCCAGAGTCAGTGAGAGGCAGGGAGCTTGTTTGTGAGCCCCACTGCCATGGGCAAGAAACTGTTCAGGTGGTGCGAGGACCACAGACTGCGCGAGGACCTTTTGCCGGATGGAAATCTATGAAGAGGTGGGGACCAGGATGGGAAGGATCAGCTATGATCTTTCCTGCTTTCTTACTGGTCCTGGAGTGGAACAGGTCCAGGAGAGATGGCAGGTAGCAGCCTTCTTGGCTGACCAAATAGTCCGCTGCAGTCTGCCTTTGTCCTTGGCAATGGAGGCAGTGAACCAGATGGTGATTGATTGGGTGAGGATGGACTCAATGATGACAGTGTAGAACTCAACCATCACTTTCTGTGGCATGTTGAATTTCTTCAGCTGCCAAAGGAAGAACATCCTCTGCTGGGCCTTCATGATGGTGGAGGTGGTCCTGAGGTCCTGTGAAATTATTGTCCCCAGGAAACAGACTCCACAGTATTAACTGGGAAGTCACACATGAGGGGGGTGTTTGGGGCTGGGATTCTCCTGAAGTTTACTACCATCTCTACAGTTTTTAGGGCGTTCAGCTCCAAGTTGTTCTGGCTGCACCAGGAAGCTAGGCTGTCAACTTCCTCACTGTAGGCAGACTCATCCCCATTGGAGATTAATCCAATGAGGGTTGTGTCATCGGCGAAATTCAGGAGTTTGGCAGAAGGGTGGCTAGAGATGCAGCTGTCGGTGTAGAGGGAGAAGAGTAGAGGAGAGAGCAAACAGCCTTGTGGGTTTCCAGTGCTGATGGTCCGGGGGTCAGAGACAAGCTAGCCCAGCCGCACGTGCTGCTTCCTGTCTGTCAGGAAGTCAGTGATCCACCTGCAGGTGGGCTCAGGCACACTCAGCTGGGATAGCTTGTCCTGGAGGAGAGCTGGGGTGATGGTGTTGAATGCAGAGCTGAAGTCCACAACCAGGACCCTGGCATAGGTGCCGGGGGAGTCTAGGTGCTGGAGGATGAATTGGAGTCCCATGTTGACTGCGTCATCTACAGAGCTGTTGGCTCTGTCGGCGAACTGCAGTGGGTCGAGGAGGGGGTTGCTGATGGCCTTGAGGTGGGTGAGCACGAGGCGCTCAAAGGTCTTCATTACCATAGAGGTCATGGCGACTGGTTTGTAATCATTAAGGTCTGTGATCCTCTGCTTTTTGGGACGTGGGATGATGGCGGATGTTTTGAAGCAGGCAGGTACTATGCATTCGACCAGTGAGGTGTTAAAGATGTCCGTAGACACTGGAGACAGCTGGTCTGCACAGTGCTTCAGTGTGGCGGGGGAGACAGCGTCTGGTCCAGCTGCCTTGCGGGGGTTCTGCCTCTTTAGCAGTTTGTTGACGTCTTTCTCCTGGATGGAGAGAGGTGTGATGGGGAGGGGTCTGTCTGGCTCCATTGTGTAGGGGGGGGGGTAGTGTCTCTGTCCAGGCAGGGAAGAAGAGGTGTGATAGCTGTGGAGGGGGTTGGTTGTGTGGGTCAAAGTCAGGACTGTTCCATTGTCGAATCTACAGTAGAAGTCATTAAGGTCGTTTGCAAGTCAGAGGTCATCCATAGAGTGGGGGGATTCAGTTTTGCAGCCTATGATCTCTCTAGAAGGCCTTTCCAGACTGACGAGGAGTCATTGGCTGCAAATTGTTCTTTCTTTGAGTACTGTCGTCTGGCCTCCTTAATCTCCTTGCCAAATGTGTACTTAGCCAGTCTAAACCTTTCCTTGTCTCCACTCCTGAAAGCCCTCTCCTTCTCCAAATGAAGCTGTTTGAGTCTTGCTGTGAAGCAGGGCTTGTCTTTGTTGTAACTCACCCTGGTGCGTGTTGCAATACATATGTCCTCACAGAAGCTGATGTATGACATCACAGACTCTGTGTATTCGTCCAGGCTGTTGGAAGCAGTCTTAAAAATGTCCCAGTCTGTGGTATTTAGGCAGTCACGCAGCTCCTCTACTGCTTCTCTGCTTCTCCAATTCTTGGATCTCCTGTATGCCGGGATCAGATGAATAAGAGTGTGGTCAGATAGTCACAGAGCCGCGCGGGGAACTGCATGATGTGAGAAAACGTGTTCTTTATTTGAAGGAGAAGACAAACTACTTCTTAATTTTAGCTATTTATTTATATGTCAAAATTCTAGACTTGTACAAGGACCACTTTTGGCAAAGAAAATCACAGTCAGCAAGCTGTTAATCTGTAACCAACCTTCCAAAAATGGATACATTCAATATGTCAAACAAAACATTTTACAGTATACAGAATGATTATGATTGGCTATTTGGTTGGGGAGGAGCCGCGGTTTAGACTTGGCTCTCCTCTCGTTGGTGCTTTAGGCTGGTCCCAGCCCCTGACACTCGATCCGTTCCAGGTGGAGATATCGCCGGTCCGTTCCCTTTGAGGGACGAGTTGACCTGTTGAAGAAAACATACACCTACTCTGATTTGTCCTTTCCTAGCCTAATATTTTCCATTACATCATTCTGAAGTTATGTGTGTGTTGCAGCATCTATCTTGATGACCTGACCCTTACCTCTTCATGTATTAATTCAAGTACCATGGAACTAATGCTTGATTCATCTCTCATTTATCAACAGGCCATCACATTAGTAAATTTCAGATGATTAAAAAACATATTAATTCAATTGATTTGCATATGGAATATCAAATACAATTAGTACATGTAATCACCCTAAATAAAGAACTGAATAGCTTTATTTACTCGTCTGCTACTGAGCGTTATAATGCAACTGTTTTTATAAAAAATAATTTCTAACAATGATAACCTCTGCTGATGGTGCTGTAACAATGATCAAAAATCTTCTCCTCCCTGGTCGGGCATTTGATTTACTGTATATATTTAGGGAGTTTGTGAGTTAAGTTGCCCTTGTTAAAGTCCCCATGGACAATAACTGGGGAATACGTATTCTCTCTCCACTCCTAATATTTGGTTGGCGAGTTGATGTTGAGCCACTTTCACATCAGCTTACGGAGGGATGTAAATGCCTGCCAATATATAAGAAGTGAATGCACATGGAGATTAAAACGGTCTGCAGGTGATGGAAAATGATTCCAGGTCAGGAGAACAAGTTTGCAAAATCACTTTCACATCGTTGCACCAGCTTTGCTTTATATAGAAACAGATCCCTCTACCTTTCGTTTTGTGTGAATGTATCGGGTCGCGATCCACACGCAACAGCTGGAAGGCGGGCAGCGGCATAGCGGACTCTGGTTTTTGGAAGTTTATGTGAAATTAAGATATCTGCCAGAGCAGTTTCTGAAATAAATATACACTCTTTTTGTTGAATATTTTAAAAAGTATGATGGGTTTGAAAAATATAAATGTAAGCAACTCAAGTCTGACCAAGCTCAAAAGCTGCAGGAGGAGCAACATATCTGAAAAATCGCAAGAATAGAGTGGGGAGGTATAGATAGAATGTATCATAGGAACCCAATGGTCCTCATGGAAACCCATGTTTGAATATGAAACTTAAAAAGACTTAATAGTATCAAAACTTTGAATGGAAGTTAGTCAATTAGTCAGGTTACACATTGTAAAGTTGAAACATTTTTAAATGTCCCCATTCAGATCAAATGGCCATAGGAGTGAATAGGATTTCAGACAAAATGGCGTACAGCGCAAGAAGTATAAATCTTATGAAACAATACGGGTGTCATGAATAGCATACGTCACTCCCAATACAATTTCTGTAATAAATATACACTCTTTTTTTTTTTTAAAAACACATTCGAAAAAAGTTCTCTTCCTATCAACCTATCACACTATTACTAGCATTGAAATGCCTACGAAGTTAGTGTTAGCATAATTACTCATCGTTGCTAGCAACCTCACCAGCTAAGGCTGCTGCATCAGGTAGCCTAGCAACAACAGTCATGCATTTCAGAATCAGAATCAGAATCAGAATTATTTTATTTGGCCAAGTATATTTGCACAACAAATTGACTTGGTGAGGTTAGTGCATGGGGCATAGAAAACAACTGCAAATATTGACAAAAAATTATAAAATAGCAAAATATTAACAAAATAGAAATAAGAAATGTACAAATTTACAAAATAGAACAATAAAACAATGCATTTTGTAGGCTGTGCGAGCTAAGTGGCAATGAGGCAAGAGGCTGTGAAATGGGTATGGGGCATGTACACTATGAATTAGAATAATTGTAAATAGTTATAAATTACACTGTCAGTGCATTGTGTGTGTGTGTGTGTGTGTGTGTGTGTGTGTGTGTGTGTGTGTGTGTGTGTGTGTGTGTGTGTGTGTGACTGGGTGGGGGTGGGAGTCCCAGAGTCAGTGAGAGGCAGGGAGCTTGTTTGTGAGCCCCACTGCCATGGGCAAGAAACTGTTCAGGTGGTGCGAGGACCACAGACTGCGCGAGGACCTTTTGCCGGATGGAAATCTATGAAGAGGTGGGGACCAGGATGGGAAGGATCAGCTATGATCTTTCCTGCTTTCTTACTGGTCCTGGAGTGGAACAGGTCCAGGAGAGATGGCAGGTAGCAGCCTTCTTGGCTGACCAAATAGTCCGCTGCAGTCTGCCTTTGTCCTTGGCAATGGAGGCAGTGAACCAGATGGTGATTGATTGGGTGAGGATGGACTCAATGATGACAGTGTAGAACTCGACCATCACTTTCTGTGGCATGTTGAATTTCTTCAGCTGCCAAAGGAAGAACATCCTCTGCTGGGCCTTCATGATGGTGGAGGTGGTCCTGAGGTCCTGTGAAATTATTGTCCCCAGGAAACTGACTCCACAGTATTAACTGGGAAGTCACACATGAGGGGGGTGTTTGGGGCTGGGATTCTCCTGAAGTTTACTACCATCTCTACAGTTTTTAGGGCGTTCAGCTCCAAGTTGTTCTGGCTGCACCAGGAAGCTAGGCTGTCAACTTCCTCACTGTAGGCAGACTCATCCCCATTGGAGATTAATCCAATGAGGGTTGTGTCATCGGCGAAATTCAGGAGTTTGGCAGAAGGGTGGCTAGAGATGCAGCTGTCGGTGTAGAGGGAGAAGAGTAGAGGAGAGAGCAAACAGCCTTGTGGGTTTCCAGTGCTGATGGTCCGGGGGTCAGAGACAAGCTAGCCCAGCCGCACGTGCTGCTTCCTGTCTGTCAGGAAGTCAGTGATCCACCTGCAGGTGGGCTCAGGCACACTCAGCTGGGATAGCTTGTCCTGGAGGAGAGCTGGGGTGATGGTGTTGAATGCAGAGCTGAAGTCCACAACCAGGACCCTGGCATAGGTGCCGGGGGAGTCTAGGTGCTGGAGGATGAATTGGAGTCCCATGTTGACTGCGTCATCTACAGAGCTGTTGGCTCTGTCGGCGAACTGCAGTGGGTCGAGGAGGGGGTTGCTGATGGCCTTGAGGTGGGTGAGCACGAGGCGCTCAAAGGTCTTCATTACCATAGAGGTCATGGCGACTGGTTTGTAATCATTAAGGTCTGTGATCCTCTGCTTTTTGGGACGTGGGATGATGGCGGATGTTTTGAAGCAGGCAGGTACTATGCATTCGACCAGTGAGGTGTTAAAGATGTCCGTAGACACTGGAGACAGCTGGTCTGCACAGTGCTTCAGTGTGGCGGGGGAGACAGCGTCTGGTCCAGCTGCCTTGCGGGGGTTCTGCCTCTTTAGCAGTTTGTTGACGTCTTTCTCCTGGATGGAGAGAGGTGTGATGGGGAGGGGTCTGTCTGGCTCCATTGTGTAGGGGGGGGGGTAGTGTCTCTGTCCAGGCAGGGAAGAAGAGGTGTGATAGCTGTGGAGGGGGTTGGTTGTGTGGGTCAAAGTCAGGACTGTTCCATTGTCGAATCTACAGTAGAAGTCATTAAGGTCGTTTGCAAGTCAGAGGTCATCCATAGAGTGGGGGGATTCAGTTTTGCAGCCTATGATCTCTCTAGAAGGCCTTTCCAGACTGACGAGGAGTCATTGGCTGCAAATTGTTCTTTCTTTGAGTACTGTCGTCTGGCCTCCTTAATCTCCTTGCCAAATGTGTACTTAGCCAGTCTAAACCTTTCCTTGTCTCCACTCCTGAAAGCCCTCTCCTTCTCCAAATGAAGCTGTTTGAGTCTTGCTGTGAAGCAGGGCTTGTCTTTGTTGTAACTCACCCTGGTGCGTGTTGCAATACATATGTCCTCACAGAAGCTGATGTATGACATCACAGACTCTGTGTATTCGTCCAGGCTGTTGGAAGCAGTCTTAAAAATGTCCCAGTCTGTGGTATTTAGGCAGTCACGCAGCTCCTCTACTGCTTCTCTGCTTCTCCAATTCTTGGATCTCCTGTATGCCGGGATCAGATGAATAAGAGTGTGGTCAGATAGTCACAGAGCCGCGCGGGGAACTGCATGATGTGAGAAAACGTGTTCTTTATTTGAAGGAGAAGACAAACTACTTCTTAATTTTAGCTATTTATTTATATGTCAAAATTCTAGACTTGTACAAGGACCACTTTTGGCAAAGAAAATCACAGTCAGCAAGCTGTTAATCTGTAACCAACCTTCCAAAAATGGATACATTCAATATGTCAAACAAAACATTTTACAGTATACAGAATGATTATGATTGGCTATTTGGTTGGGGAGGAGCCGCGGTTTAGACTTGGCTCTCCTCTCGTTGGTGCTTTAGGCTGGTCCCAGCCCCTGACACTCGATCCGTTCCAGGTGGAGATATCGCCGGTCCGTTCCCTTTGAGGGACGAGTTGACCTGTTGAAGAAAACATACACCTACTCTGATTTGTCCTTTCCTAGCCTAATATTTTCCATTACATCATTCTGAAGTTATGTGTGTGTTGCAGCATCTATCTTGATGACCTGACCCTTACCTCTTCATGTATTAATTCAAGTACCATGGAACTAATGCTTGATTCATCTCTCATTTATCAACAGGCCATCACATTAGTAAATTTCAGATGATTAAAAAACATATTAATTCAATTGATTTGCATATGGAATATCAAATACAATTAGTACATGTAATCACCCTAAATAAAGAACTGAATAGCTTTATTTACTCGTCTGCTACTGAGCGTTATAATGCAACTGTTTTTATAAAAAATAATTTCTAACAATGATAACCTCTGCTGATGGTGCTGTAACAATGATCAAAAATCTTCTCCTCCCTGGTCGGGCATTTGATTTACTGTATATATTTAGGGAGTTTGTGAGTTAAGTTGCCCTTGTTAAAGTCCCCAAGGACAATAACTGGGGAATACGTATTCTCTCTCCACTCCTAATATTTGGTTGGCGAGTTGATGTTGAGCCACTTTCACATCAGCTTACGGAGGGATGTAAATGCCTGCCAATATATAAGAAGTGAATGCACATGGAGATTAAAACGGTCTGCAGGTGATGGAAAATGATTCCAGGTCAGGAGAACAAGTTTGCAAAATCACTTTCACATCGTTGCACCAGCTTTGCTTTATATAGAAACAGATCCCTCTACCTTTCGTTTTGTGTGAATGTATCGGGTCGCGATCCACACGCAACAGCTGGAAGGCGGGCAGCGGCATAGCGGACTCTGGTTTTTGGAAGTTTATGTGAAATTAAGATATCTGCCAGAGCAGTTTCTGAAATAAATATACACTCTTTTTGTTGAATATTTTAAAAAGTATGATGGGTTTGAAAAATATAAATGTAAGCAACTCAAGTCTGACCAAGCTCAAAAGCTGCAGGAGGAGCAACATATCTGAAAAATCGCAAGAATAGAGTGGGGAGGTATAGATAGAATGTATCATAGGAACCCAATGGTCCTCATGGAAACCCATGTTTGAATATGAAAGTTAAAAAGTCTAAATGGTATCAAAACTTTGAATGGAAGTTAGTCAATTAGTCAGGCTACACATTGTAAAGTTGAAATGAGGTGTAAAGCTTAAAATATGAAAAATGGATACATTTTTAAATGTCCCCATTCTGATCAAATGGCCCAAGGAATGAATAGGACTTCATACAAAATGGCGTACAGCGCAAGAAGAAACAAAATGGATGTCATGAATAGTTACGTCACTATTGACGGACATATTACTTGTGGTCTCATTGGCCAAATGTAGGTAGACATAGTCGTTCTTTTGGCCAAGAAACCAATCAGAGTGACGGAGGGGCGGACCAAACATAAATGTCACCACAAGATGGCAGCTTCTTCAAATGAAGATATCTTCCACTACAGTTTCTGAAATAAATATACACTCTTTTTGTTGGAAAAAAAAACACTTTCTAAAAAACTTCTCTCATGAGCAAGATACGCTGTTACTAGCATAGAAATGCCTATGAAGTTCGTGTTAGCATAATCGCTAATCATTGCAAGCTACCTTGGCAGCAAAGGCACTGCATCAGGTCGCCAAGCAACAACAGTCACGCATTTCACCATGATAAATGATAGCAGTTTTTGAGATACAAAAGCTGAATATTTTAAAAAGTATAATGGGTTTGAAAAATATAAATGTTAGCAACTCAAGTCTGACCAAGCTCAAAAGCTGCAGGAGGAGTAGCATACCTGAAAAATCTGAAGAATAGAGTGGGAAGGTATAGATAGAATGTATCATAGCAACCCAATGGTCCTCATAGAAACCCATGTTTGTTTTTGAAACTTAAAAAGTCTAAATAATAACAAAACATTGAATGGAATTTATTCAGTTAGTTTGTCGACACATTGTAAAGTTTCATTGAGGTGTCAAGCTTAAAATATGAAAAAGTGCATCCATTTTTAAATGTCCCCATTCTGATCAAATGGCCATAGGAATGAATAGGATTTCAGACAAAATGGCACGCATTTCACCATGTTAAAAGGTAGACGTTTTTGAGTTTTTGGAAGTTTATGGAAAATTAAGATATCTGCCAGAGCAGTTTCTGAAATAAATATACACTCTTTTTGTTGAATATTTTAAAAAGTATGATGGGTTTGAAAATATAAATGTAAGCAACTCAAGTCTGACCAAGCTCAAAAGCTGCAGGAGGAACAGCATATCTGAAAAATTGGAAGAATAGAGTGGGGAGGTATAGATAGAATGTATCATAGGAACCCAATGGTCCTCATGGAAACCCATGTTTGAATATGAAACTTAAAAAGACTTAATAGTATCAAAACTTTGAATGGAAGTTAGTCAATTAGTCAGGTTACACATTGTAAAGTTGAAACATTTTTAAATGTCCCCATTCAGATCAAATGGCCATAGGAGTGAATAGGATTTCAGACAAAATGGCGTACAGCGCAAGAAGTATAAATCTTATGAAACAATACGGGTGTCATGAATAGCATACGTCACTCCCAATACAATTTCTGTAATAAATATACACTCTTTTTTTTTTTTAAAAACACATTCGAAAAAAGTTCTCTTCCTATCAACCTATCACACTATTACTAGCATTGAAATGCCTACGAAGTTAGTGTTAGCATAATTACTCATCGTTGCTAGCAACCTCACCAGCTAAGGCTGCTGCATCAGGTAGCCTAGCAACAACAGTCATGCATTTCAGAATCAGAATCAGAATCAGAATTATTTTATTTGGCCAAGTATATTTGCACAACAAATTGACTTGGTGAGGTTAGTGCATGGGGCATAGAAAACAACTGCAAATATTGACAAAAAATTATAAAATAGCAAAATATTAACAAAATAGAAATAAGAAATGTACAAATTTACAAAATAGAACAATAAAACAATGCATTTTGTAGGCTGTGCGAGCTAAGTGGCAATGAGGCAAGAGGCTGTGAAATGGGTATGGGGCATGTACACTATGAATTAGAATAATTGTAAATAGTTATAAATTACACTGTCAGTGCATTGTGTGTGTGTGTGTGTGTGTGTGTGTGTGTGTGTGTGTGTGTGTGTGTGTGTGTGTGTGTGTGTGTGTGTGTGTGTGTGTGACTGGGTGGGGGTGGGAGTCCCAGAGTCAGTGAGAGGCAGGGAGCTTGTTTGTGAGCCCCACTGCCATGGGCAAGAAACTGTTCAGGTGGTGCGAGGACCACAGACTGCGCGAGGACCTTTTGCCGGATGGAAATCTATGAAGAGGTGGGGACCAGGATGGGAAGGATCAGCTATGATCTTTCCTGCTTTCTTACTGGTCCTGGAGTGGAACAGGTCCAGGAGAGATGGCAGGTAGCAGCCTTCTTGGCTGACCAAATAGTCCGCTGCAGTCTGCCTTTGTCCTTGGCAATGGAGGCAGTGAACCAGATGGTGATTGATTGGGTGAGGATGGACTCAATGATGACAGTGTAGAACTCGACCATCACTTTCTGTGGCATGTTGAATTTCTTCAGCTGCCAAAGGAAGAACATCCTCTGCTGGGCCTTCATGATGGTGGAGGTGGTCCTGAGGTCCTGTGAAATTATTGTCCCCAGGAAACTGACTCCACAGTATTAACTGGGAAGTCACACATGAGGGGGGTGTTTGGGGCTGGGATTCTCCTGAAGTTTACTACCATCTCTACAGTTTTTAGGGCGTTCAGCTCCAAGTTGTTCTGGCTGCACCAGGAAGCTAGGCTGTCAACTTCCTCACTGTAGGCAGACTCATCCCCATTGGAGATTAATCCAATGAGGGTTGTGTCATCGGCGAAATTCAGGAGTTTGGCAGAAGGGTGGCTAGAGATGCAGCTGTCGGTGTAGAGGGAGAAGAGTAGAGGAGAGAGCAAACAGCCTTGTGGGTTTCCAGTGCTGATGGTCCGGGGGTCAGAGACAAGCTAGCCCAGCCGCACGTGCTGCTTCCTGTCTGTCAGGAAGTCAGTGATCCACCTGCAGGTGGGCTCAGGCACACTCAGCTGGGATAGCTTGTCCTGGAGGAGAGCTGGGGTGATGGTGTTGAATGCAGAGCTGAAGTCCACAACCAGGACCCTGGCATAGGTGCCGGGGGAGTCTAGGTGCTGGAGGATGAATTGGAGTCCCATGTTGACTGCGTCATCTACAGAGCTGTTGGCTCTGTCGGCGAACTGCAGTGGGTCGAGGAGGGGGTTGCTGATGGCCTTGAGGTGGGTGAGCACGAGGCGCTCAAAGGTCTTCATTACCATAGAGGTCATGGCGACTGGTTTGTAATCATTAAGGTCTGTGATCCTCTGCTTTTTGGGACGTGGGATGATGGCGGATGTTTTGAAGCAGGCAGGTACTATGCATTCGACCAGTGAGGTGTTAAAGATGTCCGTAGACACTGGAGACAGCTGGGCTGCACAGTGCTTCAGTGTGGCGGGGGAGACAGCGTCTGGTCCAGCTGCCTTGCGGGGGTTCTGCCTCTTTAGCAGTTTGTTGACGTCTTTCTCCTGGATGGAGAGAGGTGTGATGGGGAGGGGTCTGTCTGGCTCCATTGTGTAGGGGGGGGGGGGTAGTGTCTCTGTCCAGGCAGGGAAGAAGAGGTGTGATAGCTGTGGAGGGGGTTGGTTGTGTGGGTCAAAGTCAGGACTGTTCCATTGTCGAATCTACAGTAGAAGTCATTAAGGTCGTTTGCAAGTCAGAGGTCATCCATAGAGTGGGGGGATTCAGTTTTGCAGCCTATGATCTCTCTAGAAGGCCTTTCCAGACTGACGAGGAGTCATTGGCTGCAAATTGTTCTTTCTTTGAGTACTGTCGTCTGGCCTCCTTAATCTCCTTGCCAAATGTGTACTTAGCCAGTCTAAACCTTTCCTTGTCTCCACTCCTGAAAGCCCTCTCCTTCTCCAAATGAAGCTGTTTGAGTCTTGCTGTGAAGCAGGGCTTGTCATTGTTGTAACTCACCCTGGTGCGTGTTGCAATACATATGTCCTCACAGAAGCTGATGTATGACATCACAGACTCTGTGTATTCGTCCAGGCTGTTGGAAGCAGTCTTAAAAATGTCCCAGTCTGTGGTATTTAGGCAGTCACGCAGCTCCTCTACTGCTTCTCTGCTTCTCCAATTCTTGGATCTCCTGTATGCCGGGATCAGATGAATAAGAGTGTGGTCAGATAGTCACAGAGCCGCGCGGGGAACTGCATGATGTGAGAAAACGTGTTCTTTATTTGAAGGAGAAGACAAACTACTTCTTAATTTTAGCTATTTATTTATATGTCAAAATTCTAGACTTGTACAAGGACCACTTTTGGCAAAGAAAATCACAGTCAGCAAGCTGTTAATCTGTAACCAACCTTCCAAAAATGGATACATTCAATATGTCAAACAAAACATTTTACAGTATACAGAATGATTATGATTGGCTATTTGGTTGGGGAGGAGCCGCGGTTTAGACTTGGCTCTCCTCTCGTTGGTGCTTTAGGCTGGTCCCAGCCCCTGACACTCGATCCGTTCCAGGTGGAGATATCGCCGGTCCGTTCCCTTTGAGGGACGAGTTGACCTGTTGAAGAAAACATACACCTACTCTGATTTGTCCTTTCCTAGCCTAATATTTTCCATTACATCATTCTGAAGTTATGTGTGTGTTGCAGCATCTATCTTGATGACCTGACCCTTACCTCTTCATGTATTAATTCAAGTACCATGGAACTAATGCTTGATTCATCTCTCATTTATCAACAGGCCATCACATTAGTAAATTTCAGATGATTAAAAAACATATTAATTCAATTGATTTGCATATGGAATATCAAATACAATTAGTACATGTAATCACCCTAAATAAAGAACTGAATAGCTTTATTTACTCGTCTGCTACTGAGCATTATAATGCAACTGTTTTTATAAAAAATAATTTCTAACAATGATAACCTCTGCTGATGGTGCTGTAACAATGATCAAAAATCTTCTCCTCCCTGGTCGGGCATTTGATTTACTGTATATATTTAGGGAGTTTGTGAGTTAAGTTGCCCTTGTTAAAGTCCCCAAGGACAATAACTGGGGAATACGTATTCTCTCTCCACTCCTAATATTTGGTTGGCGAGTTGATGTTGAGCCACTTTCACATCAGCTTACGGAGGGATGTAAATGCCTGCCAATATATAAGAAGTGAATGCACATGGAGATTAAAACGGTCTGCAGGTGATGGAAAATGATTCCAGGTCAGGAGAACAAGTTTGCAAAATCACTTTCACATCGTTGCACCAGCTTTGCTTTATATAGAAACAGATCCCTCTACCTTTCGTTTTGTGTGAATGTATCGGGTCGCGATCCACACGCAACAGCTGGAAGGCGGGCAGCGGCATAGCGGACTCTGGTGTAGATTCAATCAGCCACGATTCTGTGAAACACAAAACAGAAGAGAGAGAAAAGTCTATATTTGTCCTGATAAGAAGACGCAATTTTTCGGTATTTAGCCTTAGATGGAGTTTACCACCCGCTTTGGGCTGCATTCCCAAACAACCCGACTCCGAGAAGACCGGACCCCGGCGTGACGAGGGCTGTTACCGGCCTCACACCGTCCACGGGCAGAGCCTTGGTCAGAAGGACTCAGGCCCCCGGCCAAAAGCGGTCTTCTATATGCCACTTTTCCCGCGCCTGCCGGATTGGCGAGGGATTCGGCGCTTTAGATTCAGAAAGCCCCCAGTCTGAATTGCTGTTAGTATCAGGAGTAGGCTCACTCTTTTTAGCTGGCTATATTCAGTGGAAGGGATTGCTGGAGGTAGAGTGACCACTTGACTTGTACTGGTAGGTGGGCCATTGTATTTCTTCCGCTGAGGGTACAGTGCTACTTTGGAGAAATCAGCAGGGCTGGTAGAGGTTTCGAGAGTATTTCGGCAGTGGCCACTGTCAAAACTGTATGGAGCCTCCTTGAAATGTATTCTAAGTTAGACAGGCTAGGGACAGCTAGAGCAAGACTTATTTTACTTATTTTACTTCAAGTACTATAATATCTTTCAGTATTTGGTTTTATTTCCTTTAACTCTTTGGTAATTTCTTTTACTCCAACCTATTTACTTTCACTTTTATTTCTTTGATTTATTTTATTTTATTTGACTCACTTTAGTATTACACTTCTGTTACATTTTGTCAAACTACTTTACACTTTTAGTGTTGCATTACAATACTCATATGTACATTTTCTTTTACTCTAATTACTATGATTACTTTGAAAAGATTTGATTCATTTTAATTTTGTTCATTTCGATAATTTCTTCAATTTCTTTTTTACCCCGTGGGTTTACTTTAATTACTTTGCATCTTCTATTTTGATTCGTTTTTCCTTAAATACTTCTTTTTACTTGGAGAACGAGAGACATCGGAGTCCCTCGGCTGAGGGGGAGGTGAAGACCAGAGTGAGTCTACATATCGGAGGAATGGGGGAATTTGTAGCCCTCGATATCTTAACTTACTGTACTATTTGTCATCTGTTTTTTTTACTTTTCTCCAGGATCACTTTTTTGATATCTTGTCCTTCTTTTTACTTGGACTTTTCTTTACTTGGATTTCGGGAGTCATCGGAGTCCCTCGGCTGAGGGTGCGGTGATAGACCGGAGTGAGTGAGTGGGAGAACTTTAACCTTCGGTGTATAGACTTACCGTAACTACTTTTCATCTCCTTTTGTATTTTTTTTAATTATTTTTCCATTCAATCACTTCATTGATATCTTGTATTGCCATGCTGTGATGATTAATGCTTGAATAAAGAACAACTCTGCAAACCAAGGACAAGTTTTATTAGATTTATACATAGTATAGTACTTACCACTTGGAATGATGTGTTATCCTCCTTGCTAAACATAAAGAGTTAGATTACACTGTGCATATTACATCAAAGGATCTGATTGGTTATTCTAGCCACTTTGTTGAAATATCCCCTTTGGATGAACTGTCCTCATGTATAAATCCAATTCCTGCAACCACACCAACTGGCACTCATATAAGAATAGAACCGTTGTTAACCATTGGGGCTTTCATATGCTGAGTTCTGATTTGTAGGTCACTTACAGTGCTTAGCATTAAGAGGTAGCAGGGGAAACTGTGGGAAGTAGACAGTTAACAGCAAGGTGAATCTATTCGACACCAGCCTAGGATTATCTTCTTGAATTATCTTCTAGCATCCTAGTCGGGAAAGACCCTTTAGACAGGAGATTTAAACCATTACAAAGAGGGCTGGACCAGTACCCTGTATAGGGTAAATTCACCGGGAGACATTTTTGGTGCCCAACGTGGGGCAGTGCTGGAGCACGGATCGAGCATGAGGCTCGGAGCTGGGGAGTTGGTCGAGTGGGACGGTTGGACTCTCAGTACCGGAGTACTGGTCGAGTGTGACGGTTGGACTCCCAGTACTGGAGTACTGGTCGGGTGTGACGGTTCAACTCTCAGTGCTGGAGCGCTGTCCGAGTGAGGGCTTCTCAGTGTTGAAGCGCTGTCCGGTGCTGATCGAGTGTGAAGGCTTGACTCTCAGTGCTGGAGCGCTGTCCAGTGCTGACCAAGTGTGACAGTCAACTCTCAGTGCTGGAGCATTGATCCTAGCAAGCTACCTTGCCAGCCAAGGCACTGCATCAGGTAGCCTAGCAAAAACAGTCACGCATTTCACCATGTTAAAAGGTAGGAGTTTTTGGAAGTTTATGGAAAATGAAGATATCTTCCACTACAGTTTCTGAAATAAATATACACTCTTTTTGTTGGAAAAAAACACTTTCGAAAAAACTTCTCTTACTAGAAAGGTATGCTGTTACTAGCACAGAAATGCCTACGAAGGTCGTGTTAGCATAATCGCTAATCGTTGCTAGCTACCTTGCCAGCTAAGGTACTGCATCAGGTCGCCTAGCAACAGCCGTCAGTCATTTCACCATGTTAAATGATAGGAGTTTTTGAGTTACAAAAAGCTGAATATTTTAAAAAGTATAATGAGTTTGAAAAATATAAATGTAAGCAACTAGAGTCTGACCAAGCTCAAAAGCTGCAGGAGAAGTAGCATATCTGAAAAATCTGAAGAATAGAATGGTGAGGTATAGATAGAATGTGTCATAGGAACCCAAACCCATGTTTGAATATGAAAGTTAAAAAGTCTAAATGGTATCAAAACTTTGAATGGAAGTTAGTCAATTAGTCAGGCTACGCATTGTAAAGTTGAAATGAGCTTAAAATATGAAAAATGGATACATTTTTAAATGTCCCCATTCAGACCAAATGGCCATAGGAATGAATAGGATTTTAGACTAAATGGCATACAGCGCAAGAAGTATAAATGGTATGAAACAAAATGGATATCATGAATAGCTACGTCACTATTGACGGACATATTATTTGTGGTCTCATTGGCCAAAAGTAGGAAGACATCGTCGTTCTTTTGGCCAAGAAACCAATCAGAGTGACGGACCAAACAAAAATGTCACCACAAGATGGCAGCTTCTTCACTGGAAAATGAAGATATCTTCCACTACAGTTTCTGAAATAAATATACACTCTTTTTGTTGGAAAAAAACACTTTCTAAAAAACTTCTCTTACTAGCAAGGTATGCTGTTACTAGCATAGAAATGCCTACGAAGGTCGTGTTAGCATAATCGCTAATCGTTGCTAGCTACCTTGCCAGCTAAGGTACTGCATCAGGTCGCCAAGCAACAACAGTCACGCATTTCACCATGATAAATGATAGCAGTTTTTGAGTTACAAAAAGCTGAATATTTTAAAAAGTTACAATGGGTTTGAAAAATATAAATGTTAGCAACTCAAGTCTGACCAAGCTCAAAAGCTGCAGGAGGAGTAGCATACCTGAAAAATCTGAAGAATAGAGTGGGAAGGTATAGATAGAATGATTCATAGCAACCCAATGATCCTCATAGAAACCCATGTTTGTTTTTGAAACTTAAAAAGTCTAAATAATAACAAAACATTGAATGGAATTTATTCAGTTAGTTTGTCGACACATTGTAAAGTTTCATTGAGGTGTCAAGCTTAAAATATGAAAAAGTGCATCCATTTTTAAATGTCCCCATTCAGATCAAATGGCCATAGGAATGAATAGGATTTCAGACAAAATGGCACGCATTTCACCATGTTAAAAGGTAGACATTTTTGAGTTTTTGGAAGTTTATGGGAAATTAAGATATCTGCCAGAGCAGTTTCTGAAATAAATATACACTCTTTTTGTTGAATATTTTAAAAAGTATGATGGGTTTGAAAAATATAAATGTAAGCAACTCAAGTCTGACCAAGCTCAAATGCTGCAGGAGGAGCAGCATATCTGAAAAATCGCAAGAATAGAGTGGGGAGGTATAGATAGAATGTATCATAGGAACCCAATGGTCCTCATGGAAACCCATGTTTGAATATGAAAGTTAAAAAGTCTAAATGGTATCAAAACTTTGAATGGAAGTTAGTCAATTAGTCAGGCTACACATTGTAAAGTTGAAATGAGGTGTCAAGCTTAAAATATGAAAAATGGATACATTTTTAAATGTCCCCATTCAGATCAAATGGCCCAAGGAATGAATAGGACTTCATACAAAATGGCGTACACCGCAAGAAGAAACAAAATGGATGTCATGAATAGCTACGTCACTATTGACGGACATATTTTTTGTGGTCTCATTGGCCAAATGTAGAAAGACATAGTCGTTCTTTTGGCCAAAAACCAATCAGAATGACGGAGGGGCGGACCAAACAAAAATGTCACCACAAGATGGCAGCTTCTTCACTGGAAAATGAAGATATCTTCCACTACAGTTTCTGAAATGAATATACACACTTTTTGTTGGATAAAAACACTTTCTAAAAAAGTTTTCTTACTAGCAAGCTACGCTGTTACTAGCATAGAAATGCCTACGAAGTTGGTGTTAGCATAATCGCTAATCGTTGCTAGCTACCTTGCCAGCTAAGGCACGCCATCTGGTCGCCTAGCAACAACAGTCACACATTTCACCATGTTAAATGATAGGAGTTACTGAGTTACAAAAAGCTGAATATTTTAAAAAGTATAATGGGTTTGAAGAATATAATTGTAAGCAACTCAAGTCTGACCAAGCTCAAAAGCTGCAGGAGGAGTAGCATACCTGAAAAATCGGAAGACTAGAATGGTGAGGTATAGATAGAATGTATCATAGGAACCCAATGGTCCTCATGGAAACCCATGTTTGAATATGAAACTTAAAAAGACTTAATAGTATCAAAACTTTGAATGGAAGTTAGTCAATTAGTCAGGTTACACATTGTAAAGTTGAAATGACGTGTCAAGCTTAAAATATGAAAAATGGATACATTTTTAAATGTCCCCATTCAGATCAAATGGCCATAGGAATGAATAGGATTTCAGACAAAATGGCGTACAGCGCAAGAAGTATAAATCTTATGAAACAATACGGATGTCATGAATAGCATACGTCACTTCCAATACAATTTCTGTAATAAATATACACTCTTTTTTTTTTTTTAAAAACACATTCGAAAAAAGTTCTCTTCCTATCAAGCTACACTATTACTAGCATTGAAATGCCTACGAAGTTAGTGTTAGCATAATTACTCATCGTTGCTAACTACCTCGCCAGCTAAGGCTACTGCATCAGGTAGCCTAGCAACAACAGTCATGCATTTCAGAATCAGAATCAGAATCAGAATTATTTTATTTGGCCAAGTATATTTGCACAACAAATTGACTTGGTGAGGTTAGTGCATGGGGCATAGAAAACAACTGCAAATATTGACAAAAAATTATAAAATAGCAAAATATTAACAAAATAGAAATAAGAAATGTACAAATTTACAAAATAGAACAATAAAACAATGCATTTTGTAGGCTGTGCGAGCTAAGTGGCAATGAAGCAAGAGGCTGTGAAATGGGTATGGGGCATGTACACTATGAATTAGAATAATTGTAAATAGTTATAAATTACACTGTCAGTGCATTGTGTGTGTGTGTGTGTGTGTGTGTGTGTGTGTGTGTGTGTGTGTGTGTGTGTGTGTGTGTGTGTGTGTGTGTGTGTGTGTGTGTGTGTGACTGGGTGGGGGTGGGTGGGGGTGGAAGTCCCAGAGTCAGTGAGAGGCAGGGAGCTTGTTTGTGAGCCCCACTGCCATGGGCAAGAAACTGTTCAGGTGGTGCGAGGACCACAGACTGCGCGAGGACCTTTTGCCGGATGGAAATCTATGAAGAGGTGGGGACCAGGATGGGAAGGATCAGCTATGATCTTTCCTGCTTTCTTACTGGTCCTGGAGTGGAACAGGTCCAGGAGAGATGGCAGGTAGCAGCCTTCTTGGCTGACCAAATAGTCCGCTGCAGTCTGCCTTTGTCCTTGGCAATGGAGGCAGTGAACCAGATGGTGATTGATTGGGTGAGGATGGACTCAATGATGACCGTGTAGAACTCGACCATCACTTTCTGTGGCATGTTGAATTTCTTCAGCTGCCAAAGGAAGAACATCCTCTGCTGGGCCTTCATGATGGTGGAGGTGGTCCTGAGGTCCTGTGAAATGATTGTCCCCAGGAAACTGACTCCACAGTATTAACTGGGAAGTCACACATGAGGGGGGTGTTTGGGGCTGGGATTCTCCTGAAGTTTACTACCATCTCTACAGTTTTTAGGGCGTTCAGCTCCAAGTTGTTCTGGCTGCACCAGGAAGCTAGGCTGTCAACTTCGTAACTGTAGGCAGACTCATCCCCATTGGAGATTAATCCAATGAGGGTTGTGTCATCGGCGAAATTCAGGAGTTTGGCAGAAGGGTGGCTAGAGATGCAGCTGTCGGTGTAGAGGGAGAAGAGTAGAGGAGAGAGCAAACAGCCTTGTGGGTTTCCAGTGCTGATGGTCCGGGGGTCAGAGACAAGCTAGCCCAGCCGCACGTGCTGCTTCCTGTCTGTCAGGAAGTCAGTGATCCACCTGCAGGTGGGCTCAGGCACACTCAGCTGGGATAGCTTGTCCTGGAGGAGAGCTGGGGTGATGGTGTTGAATGCAGAGCTGAAGTCCACAACCAGGACCCTGGCATAGGTGCCGGGGGAGTCTAGGTGCTGGAGGATGAATTGGAGTCCCATGTTGACTGCGTCATCTACAGAGCTGTTGGCTCTGTCGGCGAACTGCAGTGGGTCGAGGAGGGGGTTGCTGATGGCCTTGAGGTGGGTGAGCACGAGGCGCTCAAAGGTCTTCATTACCATAGAGGTCATGGCGACTGGTTTGTAATCATTAAGGTCTGTGATCCTCTGCTTTTTGGGACGTGGGATGATGGCGGATGTTTTGAAGCAGGCAGGTACTATGCATTCGACCAGTGAGGTGTTAAAGATGTCCGTAGACACTGGAGACAGCTGGTCTGCACAGTGCTTCAGTGTGGCGGGGGAGACAGCGTCTGGTCCAGCTGCCTTGCGGGGGTTCTGCCTCTTTAGCAGTTTGTTGACGTCTTTCTCCTGGATGGAGAGAGGTGTGATGGGGAGGGGTCTGTCTGGCTCCATTGTGTAGGGGGGGGGGGGGTAGTGTCTCTGTCCAGGCAGGGAAGAAGAGGTGTGATAGCTGTGGAGGGGGTTGGTTGTGTGGGTCAAAGTCAGGACTGTTCCATTGTCGAATCTACAGTAGAAGTCATTAAGGTCGTTTGCAAGTCAGAGGTCATCCATAGAGTGGGGGGATTCAGTTTTGCAGCCTATGATCTCTCTAGAAGGCCTTTCCAGACTGACGAGGAGTCATTGGCTGCAAATTGTTCTTTCTTTGAGTACTGTCGTCTGGCCTCCTTAATCTCCTTGCCAAATGTGTACTTAGCCAGTCTAAACCTTTCCTTGTCTCCACTCCTGAAAGCCCTCTCCTTCTCCAAATGAAGCTGTTTGAGTCTTGCTGTGAAGCAGGGCTTGTCATTGTTGTAACTCACCCTGGTGCGTGTTGCAATACATATGTCCTCACAGAAGCTGATGTATGACATCACAGACTCTGTGTATTCGTCCAGGCTGTTGGAAGCAGTCTTAAAAATGTCCCAGTCTGTGGTATTTAGGCAGTCACGCAGCTCCTCTACTGCTTCTCTGCTTCTCCAATTCTTGGATCTCCTGTATGCCGGGATCAGATGAATAAGAGTGTGGTCAGATAGTCACAGAGCCGCGCGGGGAACTGCATGATGTGAGAAAACGTGTTCTTTATTTGAAGGAGAAGACAAACTACTTCTTAATTTTAGCTATTTATTTATATGTCAAAATTCTAGACTTGTACAAGGACCACTTTTGGCAAAGAAAATCACAGTCAGCAAGCTGTTAATCTGTAACCAACCTTCCAAAAATGGATACATTCAATATGTCAAACAAAACATTTTACAGTATACAGAATGATTATGATTGGCTATTTGGTTGGGGAGGAGCCGCGGTTTAGACTTGGCTCTCCTCTCGTTGGTGCTTTAGGCTGGTCCCAGCCCCTGACACTCGATCCGTTCCAGGTGGAGATATCGCCGGTCCGTTACCTTTGAGGGACGAGTTGACCTGTTGAAGAAAACATACACCTACTCTGATTTGTCCTTTCCTAGCCTAATATTTTCCATTACATCATTCTGAAGTTATGTGTGTGTTGCAGCATCTATCTTGATGACCTGACCCTTACCTCTTCATGTATTAATTCAAGTACCATGGAACTAATGCTTGATTCATCTCTCATTTATCAACAGGCCATCACATTAGTAAATTTCAGATGATTAAAAAACATATTAATTCAATTGATTTGCATATGGAATATCAAATACAATTAGTACATGTAATCACCCTAAATAAAGAACTGAATAGCTTTATTTACTCGTCTGCTACTGAGCATTATAATGCAACTGTTTTTATAAAAAATAATTTCTAACAATGATAACCTCTGCTGATGGTGCTGTAACAATGATCAAAAATCTTCTCCTCCCTGGTCGGGCATTTGATTTACTGTATATATTTAGGGAGTTTGTGAGTTAAGTTGCCCTTGTTAAAGTCCCCAAGGACAATAACTGGGGAATACGTATTCTCTCTCCACTCCTAATATTTGGTTGGCGAGTTGATGTTGAGCCACTTTCACATCAGCTTACGGAGGGATGTAAATGCCTGCCAATATATAAGAAGTGAATGCACATGGAGAGTAAAACGGTCTGCAGGTGATGGAAAATGATTCCAGGTCAGGAGAACAAGTTTGCAAAATCACTTTCACATCGTTGCACCAGCTTTGCTTTATATAGAAACAGATCCCTCTACCTTTCGTTTTGTGTGAATGTATCGGGTCGCAATCCACACGCAACAGCTGGAAGGCGGGCAGCGGCATAGCGGACTCTGGTGTAGATTCAATCAGCCACGATTCTGTGAAACACAAAACAGAAGAGAGAGAAAAGTCTATATTTGTCCTGATAAGAAGACGCAATTTTTCGGTATTTAGCCTTAGATGGAGTTTACCACCCGCTTTGGGCTGCATTCCCAAACAACCCGACTCCGAGAAGACCGGACCCCGGCGTGACGAGGGCTGTTACCGGCCTCACACCGTCCACGGGCAGAGCCTTGGTCAGAAGGACTCAGGCCCCCGGCCAAAAGCGGTCTTCTATATGCCACTTTTCCCGCGCCTGCCGGATTGGCGAGGGATTCGGCGCTTTAGATTCAGAAAGCCCCCAGTCTGAATTGCTGTTAGTATCAGGAGTAGGCTCACTCTTTTTAGCTGGCTATATTCAGTGGAAGGGATTGCTGGAGGTAGAGTGACCACTTGACTTGTACTGGTAGGTGGGCCATTGTATTTCCTCCGCTGAGGGTACAGTGCTACTTTGGAGAAATCAGCAGGGCTGGTAGAGGTTTCGAGAGTATTTCGGCAGTGGCCACTGTCAAAACTGTATGGAGCCTCTCTGAAATTTATTCTAAGTTAGACAGGCTAGGGACAGCTAGAGCAAGACTTATTTTACTTATTTTACTTCAAGTACTATAATATCTTTCAGTATTTGGTTTTATTTCCTTTAACTCTTTGGTAATTTCTTTTACTCCAACCTATTTACTTTCACTTTTATTTCTTTGATTTATTTTATTTTATTTTACTCACTTTAGTATTACACTTCTGTTACATTTTGTCAAACTACTTTACACTTTTAGTGTTGCATTACAATACTCATATATACATTTTCTTTTACTCTAATTACTATGATTACTTTGAAAAGATTTGATTCATTTTAATTTTGTTCATTTCGATAATTTCGTCAATTTCTTTTTTACCCCGTGGGTTTACTTTAATTACTTTGCATCTTCTATTTTGATTCGTTTTTCCTTAAATACTTCTTTTTACTTGGAGAACGAGAGACATCGGAGTCCCTCGGCTGAGGGGGAGGTGAAGACCAGAGTGAGTCTACATATCGGAGGAATGGGGGAATTTGTAGCCCTCGATATCTTAACTTACTGTACTATTTGTCATCTGTTTTTTTTACTTTTCTCCAGGATCACTTTTTTGATATCTTGTCCTTCTTTTTACTTGGACTTTTCTTTACTTGGATTTCGGGAGTCATCGGAGTCCCTCGGCTGAGGGTGCGGTGATAGACCGGAGTGAGTGAGTGGGAGAACTTTAACCTTCGGTGTATAGACTTACCGTAACTACTTTTCATCTCTTTTTGTATTTTTTTTGTATTATTTTTCCATTCAATCACTTCATTGATATCTTGTATTGCCATGCTGTGATGATTAATGCTTGAATAAAGAACAACTCTGCAAACCAAGGAAAACTTTTATTAGATTTATACATAGTATAGTACTTACCACTTGGAATGATGTGTTATCCTCCTTGCTAAACATAAATAGTTAGATTACACTGTGCATATTACATCAAATGATCTGATTGGTTATTCTAGCCACTTTGTTGAAATATCCCCTTTGGATGAACTGTCCTCATGTAGAAATCCAATTCCTGCAACCACACCAACTGGCACTCATATAAGAATAGAACCGTTGTTAACCATTGGGGCTTTCATATGCTGAGTTCTGATTTGTAGGTCACTTACAGTGCTTAGCATTAAGAGGTAGCAGGGGAAACTGTGGGAAGTAGACAGTTAACAGCAAGGTGAATCTATTCGACACCAGCCTAGGATTATCTTCTTGAATTATCTTCTAGCATCCTAGTCGGGAAAGACCCTTTAGACAGGAGATTTAAACCATTAGAAAGAGGGCTGGACCAGTACCCTGTATAGGGTAAATTCACCGGGAGACATTTTTGGTGCCCAACGTGGGGCAGTGCTGGAGCACGGATCGAGCATGAGGCTCGGAGCTGGGGAGTTGGTCGAGTGGGACGGTTGGACTCTCAGTACCGGAGTACTGGTCGAGTGTGACGGTTGGACTCCCAGTACTGGAGTACTGGTCGGGTGTGACGGTTCAACTCTCAGTGCTGGAGCGCTGTCCGAGTGAGGGCTTCTCAGTGTTGAAGCGCTGTCCGGTGCTGATCGAGTGTGAAGGCTTGACTCTCAGTGCTGGAGCGCTGTCCAGTGCTGACCAAGTGTGACAGTCAACTCTCAGTGCTGGAGCATTGATCCTAGCAAGCTACCTTGCCAGCCAAGGCACTGCATCAGGTAGCCTAGCAAAAACAGTCACGCATTTCACCATGTTAAAAGGTAGGAGTTTTTGGAAGTTTATGGAAAATGAAGATATCTTCCACTACAGTTTCTGAAATAAATATACACTCTTTTTGTTGGAAAAAAACACTTTCGAAAAAACTTCTCTTACTAGAAAGGTATGCTGTTACTAGCACAGAAATGCCTACGAAGGTCGTGTTAGCATAATCGCTAATCGTTGCTAGCTACCTTGCCAGCTAAGGTACTGCATCAGGTCGCCTAGCAACAGCCGTCAGTCATTTCACCATGTTAAATGATAGGAGTTTTTGAGTTACAAAAAGCTGAATATTTTAAAAAGTATAATGAGTTTGAAAAATATAAATGTAAGCAACTAGAGTCTGACCAAGCTCAAAAGCTGCAGGAGAAGTAGCATATCTGAAAAATCTGAAGAATAGAATGGTGAGGTATAGATAGAATGTGTCATAGGAACCCAAACCCATGTTTGAATATGAAAGTTAAAAAGTCTAAATGGTATCAAAACTTTGAATGGAAGTTAGTCAATTAGTCAGGCTACGCATTGTAAAGTTGAAATGAGGTGTCATGCTTAAAATATGAAAAATGGATACATTTTTAAATGTCCCCATTCAGACCAAATGGCCATAGGAATGAATAGGATTTTAGACTAAATGGCATACAGCGCAAGAAGTATAAATGGTATGAAACAAAATGGATATCATGAATAGCTACGGACATATTATTTGTGGTCTCATTGGCCAAAAGTAGGAAGACATAGTCGTTCTTTTGGCCAAGAAACCAATCAGAGTGACGGACCAAACAAAAATGTCACCACAAGATGGCAGCTTCTTCACTGGAAAATTAAGATATCTTCCACTACAGTTTCTGAAATAAATATACACTCTTTTTGTTGGAAAAAAACACTTTCTAAAAAAACTTCTCTTACTAGCAAGGTATGCTGTTACTAGCATAGAAATGCCTACGAAGGTCGTGTTAGCATAATCGCTAATCGTTGCTAGCTACCTTGCCAGCTAAGGTACTGCATCAGGTCGCCAAGCAACAACAGTCACGCATTTCACCATGATAAATGATAGCAGTTTTTGAGTTACAAAAAGCTGAATATTTTAAAAAGTTACAATGGGTTTGAAAAATATAAATGTTAGCAACTCAAGTCTGACCAAGCTCAAAAGCTGCAGGAGGAGTAGCATACCTGAAAAATCTGAAGAATAGAGTGGGAAGGTATAGATAGAATGATTCATAGCAACCCAATGATCCTCATAGAAACCCATGTTTGTTTTTGAAACTTAAAAAGTCTAAATAATATCAAAACATTGAATGGAATTTATTCATTTAGTTTGTCCACACATTGTAACGTTTCATTGAGGTGTCAAGCTTAAAATATGAAAAAGTGCATCCATTTTTAAATGTCCCCATTCAGATCAAATGGCCATAGGAATGAATAGGATTTCAGACAAAATGGCACGCATTTCACCATGTTAAAAGGTAGACGTTTTTGAGTTTTTGGAAGTTTATGGAAAATTAAGATATCTGCCAGAGCAGTTTCTGAAATAAATATACACTTTTTTTGTTGAATATTTTAAAAAGTATGATGGGTTTGAAAATATAAATGTAAGCAACTCAAGTCTGACCAAGCTCAAAAGCTGCAGGAGGAACAGCATATCTGAAAAATTGGAAGAATAGAGTGGGGAGGTATAGATAGAATGTATCATAGGAACCCAATGGTCCTCATGGAAACCCATGTTTGAATATGAAAGTTAAAAAGTCTAAATGGTATCAAAACTTTGAATGGAAGTTAGTCAATTAGTCAGGCTACACATTGTAAAGTTGAAATGAGGTGTAAAGCTTAAAATATGAAAAATGGATACATTTTTAAATGTCCCCATTCAGATCAAATGGCCCAAGGAATGAATAGGACTTCATACAAAATGGCGTACAGCGCAAGAAGAAACAAAATGGATGTCATGAATAGTTACGTCACTATTGACGGACATATTTTTTGTGGTCTCATTGGCCAAATGTAGAAAGACATAGTCGTTCTTTTGGCCAAAAACCAATCAGAATGACGGAGGGGCGGACCAAACAAAAATGTCACCACAAGATGGCAGCTTCTTCACTGGAAAATGAAGATATCTTCCACTACAGTTTCTGAAATGAATATACACACTTTTTGTTGGATAAAAACACTTTCTAAAAAAGTTTTCTTACTAGCAAGCTACGCTGTTACTAGCATAGAAATGCCTACGAAGTTGGTGTTAGCATAATCGCTAATCGTTGCTAGCTACCTTGCCAGCTAAGGCACGCCATCTGGTCGCTTAGCAACAACAGTCACACATTTCACCATGTTAAATGATAGGAGTTACTGAGTTACAAAAAGCTGAATATTTTAAAAAGTATAATGGGTTTGAAGAATATAATTGTAAGCAACTCAAGTCTGACCAAGCTCAAAAGCTGCAGGAGGAGTAGCATACCTGAAAAATCGGAAGACTAGAATGGTGAGGTATAGATAGATTGTATCATAGGAACCTAATGGTCCTCCTGGAAACCCATGTCTGCATATGAAAGTTAAAAAGTCTAAATGGTATCAAAACTTTGAATGGAAGTTAGTCAATTAGTCAGGCTACACATTGTAAAGTTGAAATGAGGTGTCAAGCTTAAAATATGAAAAATGGATACATTTTTAAATGTCCCCTTTCAGACCAAATGGCCATAGCAATGAATAGGATTTTAGACAAAATGGCGTACAGCGCAAGAACTATAAATGGTATGAAACAAAATGGATGTCATGAATAGTTACGTCACTATTGACGGACATATTACTTGTGGTCTCATTGGCCAAATGTAGGTAGACATAGTCGTTCTTTTGGCCAAGAAACCAATCAGAGTGACGGAGGGGCGGACCAAACATAAATGTCACCACAAGATGGCAGCTTCTTCAAATGAAGATATCTTCCACTACAGTTTCTGAAATAAATATACACTCTTTTTGTTGGAAAAAAAAACACTTTCTAAAAAACTTCTCTCATGAGCAAGATACGCTGTTACTAGCATAGAAATGCCTATGAAGTTCGTGCTAGCATAATCGCTAATCATTGCAAGCTACCTTGGCAGCAAAGGCACTGCATCAGGTCGCCAAGCAACAACAGTCACGCATTTCACCATGATAAATGATAGCAGTTTTTGAGATACAAAAGCTGAATATTTTAAAAAGTATAATGGGTTTGAAAAATATAAATGTTAGCAACTCAAGTCTGACCAAGCTCAAAAGCTGCAGGAGGAGTAGCATACCTGAAAAATCTGAAGAATAGAGTGGGAAGGTATAGATAGAATGTATCATAGCAACCCAATGGTCCTCATAGAAACCCATGTTTGTTTTTGAAACTTAAAAAGTCTAAATAATAACAAAACATTGAATGGAATTTATTCAGTTAGTTTGTCCACACATTGTAAAGTTTCATTGAGGTGTCAAGCTTAAAATATGAAAAAGTGCATCCATTTTTAAATGTCCCCATTCAGATCAAATGGCCATAGGAATGAATAGGATTTCAGACAAAATGGCACGCATTTCACCATGTTAAAAGGTAGACGTTTTTGAGTTTTTGGAAGTTTATGGAAAATTAAGATATCTGCCAGAGCAGTTTCTGAAATAAATATACACTCTTTTTGTTGAATATTTTAAAAAGTATGATGGGTTTGAAAATATAAATGTAAGCAACTCAAGTCTGACCAAGCTCAAAAGCTGCAGGAGGAACAGCATATCTGAAAAATTGGAAGAATAGAGTGGGGAGGTATAGATAGAATGTATCATAGGAACCCAATGGTCCTCATGGAAACCCATGTTTGAATATGAAACTTAAAAAGACTTAATAGTATCAAAACTTTGAATGGAAGTTAGTCAATTAGTCAGGTTACACATTGTAAAGTTGAAACATTTTTAAATGTCCCCATTCAGATCAAATGGCCATAGGAGTGAATAGGATTTCAGACAAAATGGCGTACAGCGCAAGAAGTATAAATCTTATGAAACAATACGGGTGTCATGAATAGCATACGTCACTCCCAATACAATTTCTGTAATAAATATACACTCTTTTTTTTTTTTAAAAACACATTCGAAAAAAGTTCTCTTCCTATCAACCTATCACACTATTACTAGCATTGAAATGCCTACGAAGTTAGTGTTAGCATAATTACTCATCGTTGCTAGCAACCTCACCAGCTAAGGCTGCTGCATCAGGTAGCCTAGCAACAACAGTCATGCATTTCAGAATCAGAATCAGAATCAGAATTATTTTATTTGGCCAAGTATATTTGCACAACAAATTGACTTGGTGAGGTTAGTGCATGGGGCATAGAAAACAACTGCAAATATTGACAAAAAATTATAAAATAGCAAAATATTAACAAAATAGAAATAAGAAATGTACAAATTTACAAAATAGAACAATAAAACAATGCATTTTGTAGGCTGTGCGAGCTAAGTGGCAATGAGGCAAGAGGCTGTGAAATGGGTATGGGGCATGTACACTATGAATTAGAATAATTGTAAATAGTTATAAATTACACTGTCAGTGCATTGTGTGTGTGTGTGTGTGTGTGTGTGTGTGTGTGTGTGTGTGTGTGTGTGTGACTGGGTGGGGGTGGAAGTCCCAGAGTCAGTGAGAGGCAGGGAGCTTGTTTGTGAGCCCCACTGCCATGGGCAAGAAACTGTTCAGGTGGTGCGAGGACCACAGACTGCGCGAGGACCTTTTGCCGGATGGAAATCTATGAAGAGGTGGGGACCAGGATGGGAAGGATCAGCTATGATCTTTCCTGCTTTCTTACTGGTCCTGGAGTGGAACAGGTCCAGGAGAGATGGCAGGTAGCAGCCTTCTTGGCTGACCAAATAGTCCGCTGCAGTCTGCCTTTGTCCTTGGCAATGGAGGCAGTGAACCAGATGGTGATTGATTGGGTGAGGATGGACTCAATGATGACAGTGTAGAACTCAACCATCACTTTCTGTGGCATGTTGAATTTCTTCAGCTGCCAAAGGAAGAACATCCTCTGCTGGGCCTTCATGATGGTGGAGGTGGTCCTGAGGTCCTGTGAAATTATTGTCCCCAGGAAACAGACTCCACAGTATTAACTGGGAAGTCACACATGAGGGGGGTGTTTGGGGCTGGGATTCTCCTGAAGTTTACTACCATCTCTACAGTTTTTAGGGCGTTCAGCTCCAAGTTGTTCTGGCTGCACCAGGAAGCTAGGCTGTCAACTTCCTCACTGTAGGCAGACTCATCCCCATTGGAGATTAATCCAATGAGGGTTGTGTCATCGGCGAAATTCAGGAGTTTGGCAGAAGGGTGGCTAGAGATGCAGCTGTCGGTGTAGAGGGAGAAGAGTAGAGGAGAGAGCAAACAGCCTTGTGGGTTTCCAGTGCTGATGGTCCGGGGGTCAGAGACAAGCTAGCCCAGCCGCACGTGCTGCTTCCTGTCTGTCAGGAAGTCAGTGATCCACCTGCAGGTGGGCTCAGGCACACTCAGCTGGGATAGCTTGTCCTGGAGGAGAGCTGGGGTGATGGTGTTGAATGCAGAGCTGAAGTCCACAACCAGGACCCTGGCATAGGTGCCGGGGGAGTCTAGGTGCTGGAGGATGAATTGGAGTCCCATGTTGACTGCGTCATCTACAGAGCTGTTGGCTCTGTCGGCGAACTGCAGTGGGTCGAGGAGGGGGTTGCTGATGGCCTTGAGGTGGGTGAGCACGAGGCGCTCAAAGGTCTTCATTACCATAGAGGTCATGGCGACTGGTTTGTAATCATTAAGGTCTGTGATCCTCTGCTTTTTGGGACGTGGGATGATGGCGGATGTTTTGAAGCAGGCAGGTACTATGCATTCGACCAGTGAGGTGTTAAAGATGTCCGTAGACACTGGAGACAGCTGGTCTGCACAGTGCTTCAGTGTGGCGGGGGAGACAGCGTCTGGTCCAGCTGCCTTGCGGGGGTTCTGCCTCTTTAGCAGTTTGTTGACGTCTTTCTCCTGGATGGAGAGAGGTGTGATGGGGAGGGGTCTGTCTGGCTCCATTGTGTAGGGGGGGGGGTAGTGTCTCTGTCCAGGCAGGGAAGAAGAGGTGTGATAGCTGTGGAGGGGGTTGGTTGTGTGGGTCAAAGTCAGGACTGTTCCATTGTCGAATCTACAGTAGAAGTCATTAAGGTCGTTTGCAAGTCAGAGGTCATCCATAGAGTGGGGGGATTCAGTTTTGCAGCCTATGATCTCTCTAGAAGGCCTTTCCAGACTGACGAGGAGTCATTGGCTGCAAATTGTTCTTTCTTTGAGTACTGTCGTCTGGCCTCCTTAATCTCCTTGCCAAATGTGTACTTAGCCAGTCTAAACCTTTCCTTGTCTCCACTCCTGAAAGCCCTCTCCTTCTCCAAATGAAGCTGTTTGAGTCTTGCTGTGAAGCAGGGCTTGTCTTTGTTGTAACTCACCCTGGTGCGTGTTGCAATACATATGTCCTCACAGAAGCTGATGTATGACATCACAGACTCTGTGTATTCGTCCAGGCTGTTGGAAGCAGTCTTAAAAATGTCCCAGTCTGTGGTATTTAGGCAGTCACGCAGCTCCTCTACTGCTTCTCTGCTTCTCCAATTCTTGGATCTCCTGTATGCCGGGATCAGATGAATAAGAGTGTGGTCAGATAGTCACAGAGCCGCGCGGGGAACTGCATGATGTGAGAAAACGTGTTCTTTATTTGAAGGAGAAGACAAACTACTTCTTAATTTTAGCTATTTATTTATATGTCAAAATTCTAGACTTGTACAAGGACCACTTTTGGCAAAGAAAATCACAGTCAGCAAGCTGTTAATCTGTAACCAACCTTCCAAAAATGGATACATTCAATATGTCAAACAAAACATTTTACAGTATACAGAATGATTATGATTGGCTATTTGGTTGGGGAGGAGCCGCGGTTTAGACTTGGCTCTCCTCTCGTTGGTGCTTTAGGCTGGTCCCAGCCCCTGACACTCGATCCGTTCCAGGTGGAGATATCGCCGGTCCGTTCCCTTTGAGGGACGAGTTGACCTGTTGAAGAAAACATACACCTACTCTGATTTGTCCTTTCCTAGCCTAATATTTTCCATTACATCATTCTGAAGTTATGTGTGTGTTGCAGCATCTATCTTGATGACCTGACCCTTACCTCTTCATGTATTAATTCAAGTACCATGGAACTAATGCTTGATTCATCTCTCATTTATCAACAGGCCATCACATTAGTAAATTTCAGATGATTAAAAAACATATTAATTCAATTGATTTGCATATGGAATATCAAATACAATTAGTACATGTAATCACCCTAAATAAAGAACTGAATAGCTTTATTTACTCGTCTGCTACTGAGCGTTATAATGCAACTGTTTTTATAAAAAATAATTTCTAACAATGATAACCTCTGCTGATGGTGCTGTAACAATGATCAAAAATCTTCTCCTCCCTGGTCGGGCATTTGATTTACTGTATATATTTAGGGAGTTTGTGAGTTAAGTTGCCCTTGTTAAAGTCCCCATGGACAATAACTGGGGAATACGTATTCTCTCTCCACTCCTAATATTTGGTTGGCGAGTTGATGTTGAGCCACTTTCACATCAGCTTACGGAGGGATGTAAATGCCTGCCAATATATAAGAAGTGAATGCACATGGAGATTAAAACGGTCTGCAGGTGATGGAAAATGATTCCAGGTCAGGAGAACAAGTTTGCAAAATCACTTTCACATCGTTGCACCAGCTTTGCTTTATATAGAAACAGATCCCTCTACCTTTCGTTTTGTGTGAATGTATCGGGTCGCGATCCACACGCAACAGCTGGAAGGCGGGCAGCGGCATAGCGGACTCTGGTTTTTGGAAGTTTATGTGAAATTAAGATATCTGCCAGAGCAGTTTCTGAAATAAATATACACTCTTTTTGTTGAATATTTTAAAAAGTATGATGGGTTTGAAAAATATAAATGTAAGCAACTCAAGTCTGACCAAGCTCAAAAGCTGCAGGAGGAGCAACATATCTGAAAAATCGCAAGAATAGAGTGGGGAGGTATAGATAGAATGTATCATAGGAACCCAATGGTCCTCATGGAAACCCATGTTTGAATATGAAACTTAAAAAGACTTAATAGTATCAAAACTTTGAATGGAAGTTAGTCAATTAGTCAGGTTACACATTGTAAAGTTGAAACATTTTTAAATGTCCCCATTCAGATCAAATGGCCATAGGAGTGAATAGGATTTCAGACAAAATGGCGTACAGCGCAAGAAGTATAAATCTTATGAAACAATACGGGTGTCATGAATAGCATACGTCACTCCCAATACAATTTCTGTAATAAATATACACTCTTTTTTTTTTTTAAAAACACATTCGAAAAAAGTTCTCTTCCTATCAACCTATCACACTATTACTAGCATTGAAATGCCTACGAAGTTAGTGTTAGCATAATTACTCATCGTTGCTAGCAACCTCACCAGCTAAGGCTGCTGCATCAGGTAGCCTAGCAACAACAGTCATGCATTTCAGAATCAGAATCAGAATCAGAATTATTTTATTTGGCCAAGTATATTTGCACAACAAATTGACTTGGTGAGGTTAGTGCATGGGGCATAGAAAACAACTGCAAATATTGACAAAAAATTATAAAATAGCAAAATATTAACAAAATAGAAATAAGAAATGTACAAATTTACAAAATAGAACAATAAAACAATGCATTTTGTAGGCTGTGCGAGCTAAGTGGCAATGAGGCAAGAGGCTGTGAAATGGGTATGGGGCATGTACACTATGAATTAGAATAATTGTAAATAGTTATAAATTACACTGTCAGTGCATTGTGTGTGTGTGTGTGTGTGTGTGTGTGTGTGTGTGTGTGTGTGTGTGTGTGTGTGTGTGTGTGTGTGTGTGACTGGGTGGGGGTGGGAGTCCCAGAGTCAGTGAGAGGCAGGGAGCTTGTTTGTGAGCCCCACTGCCATGGGCAAGAAACTGTTCAGGTGGTGCGAGGACCACAGACTGCGCGAGGACCTTTTGCCGGATGGAAATCTATGAAGAGGTGGGGACCAGGATGGGAAGGATCAGCTATGATCTTTCCTGCTTTCTTACTGGTCCTGGAGTGGAACAGGTCCAGGAGAGATGGCAGGTAGCAGCCTTCTTGGCTGACCAAATAGTCCGCTGCAGTCTGCCTTTGTCCTTGGCAATGGAGGCAGTGAACCAGATGGTGATTGATTGGGTGAGGATGGACTCAATGATGACAGTGTAGAACTCGACCATCACTTTCTGTGGCATGTTGAATTTCTTCAGCTGCCAAAGGAAGAACATCCTCTGCTGGGCCTTCATGATGGTGGAGGTGGTCCTGAGGTCCTGTGAAATTATTGTCCCCAGGAAACTGACTCCACAGTATTAACTGGGAAGTCACACATGAGGGGGGTGTTTGGGGCTGGGATTCTCCTGAAGTTTACTACCATCTCTACAGTTTTTAGGGCGTTCAGCTCCAAGTTGTTCTGGCTGCACCAGGAAGCTAGGCTGTCAACTTCCTCACTGTAGGCAGACTCATCCCCATTGGAGATTAATCCAATGAGGGTTGTGTCATCGGCGAAATTCAGGAGTTTGGCAGAAGGGTGGCTAGAGATGCAGCTGTCGGTGTAGAGGGAGAAGAGTAGAGGAGAGAGCAAACAGCCTTGTGGGTTTCCAGTGCTGATGGTCCGGGGGTCAGAGACAAGCTAGCCCAGCCGCACGTGCTGCTTCCTGTCTGTCAGGAAGTCAGTGATCCACCTGCAGGTGGGCTCAGGCACACTCAGCTGGGATAGCTTGTCCTGGAGGAGAGCTGGGGTGATGGTGTTGAATGCAGAGCTGAAGTCCACAACCAGGACCCTGGCATAGGTGCCGGGGGAGTCTAGGTGCTGGAGGATGAATTGGAGTCCCATGTTGACTGCGTCATCTACAGAGCTGTTGGCTCTGTCGGCGAACTGCAGTGGGTCGAGGAGGGGGTTGCTGATGGCCTTGAGGTGGGTGAGCACGAGGCGCTCAAAGGTCTTCATTACCATAGAGGTCATGGCGACTGGTTTGTAATCATTAAGGTCTGTGATCCTCTGCTTTTTGGGACGTGGGATGATGGCGGATGTTTTGAAGCAGGCAGGTACTATGCATTCGACCAGTGAGGTGTTAAAGATGTCCGTAGACACTGGAGACAGCTGGTCTGCACAGTGCTTCAGTGTGGCGGGGGAGACAGCGTCTGGTCCAGCTGCCTTGCGGGGGTTCTGCCTCTTTAGCAGTTTGTTGACGTCTTTCTCCTGGATGGAGAGAGGTGTGATGGGGAGGGGTCTGTCTGGCTCCATTGTGTAGGGGGGGGGGTAGTGTCTCTGTCCAGGCAGGGAAGAAGAGGTGTGATAGCTGTGGAGGGGGTTGGTTGTGTGGGTCAAAGTCAGGACTGTTCCATTGTCGAATCTACAGTAGAAGTCATTAAGGTCGTTTGCAAGTCAGAGGTCATCCATAGAGTGGGGGGATTCAGTTTTGCAGCCTATGATCTCTCTAGAAGGCCTTTCCAGACTGACGAGGAGTCATTGGCTGCAAATTGTTCTTTCTTTGAGTACTGTCGTCTGGCCTCCTTAATCTCCTTGCCAAATGTGTACTTAGCCAGTCTAAACCTTTCCTTGTCTCCACTCCTGAAAGCCCTCTCCTTCTCCAAATGAAGCTGTTTGAGTCTTGCTGTGAAGCAGGGCTTGTCTTTGTTGTAACTCACCCTGGTGCGTGTTGCAATACATATGTCCTCACAGAAGCTGATGTATGACATCACAGACTCTGTGTATTCGTCCAGGCTGTTGGAAGCAGTCTTAAAAATGTCCCAGTCTGTGGTATTTAGGCAGTCACGCAGCTCCTCTACTGCTTCTCTGCTTCTCCAATTCTTGGATCTCCTGTATGCCGGGATCAGATGAATAAGAGTGTGGTCAGATAGTCACAGAGCCGCGCGGGGAACTGCATGATGTGAGAAAACGTGTTCTTTATTTGAAGGAGAAGACAAACTACTTCTTAATTTTAGCTATTTATTTATATGTCAAAATTCTAGACTTGTACAAGGACCACTTTTGGCAAAGAAAATCACAGTCAGCAAGCTGTTAATCTGTAACCAACCTTCCAAAAATGGATACATTCAATATGTCAAACAAAACATTTTACAGTATACAGAATGATTATGATTGGCTATTTGGTTGGGGAGGAGCCGCGGTTTAGACTTGGCTCTCCTCTCGTTGGTGCTTTAGGCTGGTCCCAGCCCCTGACACTCGATCCGTTCCAGGTGGAGATATCGCCGGTCCGTTCCCTTTGAGGGACGAGTTGACCTGTTGAAGAAAACATACACCTACTCTGATTTGTCCTTTCCTAGCCTAATATTTTCCATTACATCATTCTGAAGTTATGTGTGTGTTGCAGCATCTATCTTGATGACCTGACCCTTACCTCTTCATGTATTAATTCAAGTACCATGGAACTAATGCTTGATTCATCTCTCATTTATCAACAGGCCATCACATTAGTAAATTTCAGATGATTAAAAAACATATTAATTCAATTGATTTGCATATGGAATATCAAATACAATTAGTACATGTAATCACCCTAAATAAAGAACTGAATAGCTTTATTTACTCGTCTGCTACTGAGCGTTATAATGCAACTGTTTTTATAAAAAATAATTTCTAACAATGATAACCTCTGCTGATGGTGCTGTAACAATGATCAAAAATCTTCTCCTCCCTGGTCGGGCATTTGATTTACTGTATATATTTAGGGAGTTTGTGAGTTAAGTTGCCCTTGTTAAAGTCCCCAAGGACAATAACTGGGGAATACGTATTCTCTCTCCACTCCTAATATTTGGTTGGCGAGTTGATGTTGAGCCACTTTCACATCAGCTTACGGAGGGATGTAAATGCCTGCCAATATATAAGAAGTGAATGCACATGGAGATTAAAACGGTCTGCAGGTGATGGAAAATGATTCCAGGTCAGGAGAACAAGTTTGCAAAATCACTTTCACATCGTTGCACCAGCTTTGCTTTATATAGAAACAGATCCCTCTACCTTTCGTTTTGTGTGAATGTATCGGGTCGCGATCCACACGCAACAGCTGGAAGGCGGGCAGCGGCATAGCGGACTCTGGTTTTTGGAAGTTTATGTGAAATTAAGATATCTGCCAGAGCAGTTTCTGAAATAAATATACACTCTTTTTGTTGAATATTTTAAAAAGTATGATGGGTTTGAAAAATATAAATGTAAGCAACTCAAGTCTGACCAAGCTCAAAAGCTGCAGGAGGAGCAACATATCTGAAAAATCGCAAGAATAGAGTGGGGAGGTATAGATAGAATGTATCATAGGAACCCAATGGTCCTCATGGAAACCCATGTTTGAATATGAAAGTTAAAAAGTCTAAATGGTATCAAAACTTTGAATGGAAGTTAGTCAATTAGTCAGGCTACACATTGTAAAGTTGAAATGAGGTGTAAAGCTTAAAATATGAAAAATGGATACATTTTTAAATGTCCCCATTCTGATCAAATGGCCCAAGGAATGAATAGGACTTCATACAAAATGGCGTACAGCGCAAGAAGAAACAAAATGGATGTCATGAATAGTTACGTCACTATTGACGGACATATTACTTGTGGTCTCATTGGCCAAATGTAGGTAGACATAGTCGTTCTTTTGGCCAAGAAACCAATCAGAGTGACGGAGGGGCGGACCAAACATAAATGTCACCACAAGATGGCAGCTTCTTCAAATGAAGATATCTTCCACTACAGTTTCTGAAATAAATATACACTCTTTTTGTTGGAAAAAAAAACACTTTCTAAAAAACTTCTCTCATGAGCAAGATACGCTGTTACTAGCATAGAAATGCCTATGAAGTTCGTGTTAGCATAATCGCTAATCATTGCAAGCTACCTTGGCAGCAAAGGCACTGCATCAGGTCGCCAAGCAACAACAGTCACGCATTTCACCATGATAAATGATAGCAGTTTTTGAGATACAAAAGCTGAATATTTTAAAAAGTATAATGGGTTTGAAAAATATAAATGTTAGCAACTCAAGTCTGACCAAGCTCAAAAGCTGCAGGAGGAGTAGCATACCTGAAAAATCTGAAGAATAGAGTGGGAAGGTATAGATAGAATGTATCATAGCAACCCAATGGTCCTCATAGAAACCCATGTTTGTTTTTGAAACTTAAAAAGTCTAAATAATAACAAAACATTGAATGGAATTTATTCAGTTAGTTTGTCGACACATTGTAAAGTTTCATTGAGGTGTCAAGCTTAAAATATGAAAAAGTGCATCCATTTTTAAATGTCCCCATTCTGATCAAATGGCCATAGGAATGAATAGGATTTCAGACAAAATGGCACGCATTTCACCATGTTAAAAGGTAGACGTTTTTGAGTTTTTGGAAGTTTATGGAAAATTAAGATATCTGCCAGAGCAGTTTCTGAAATAAATATACACTCTTTTTGTTGAATATTTTAAAAAGTATGATGGGTTTGAAAATATAAATGTAAGCAACTCAAGTCTGACCAAGCTCAAAAGCTGCAGGAGGAACAGCATATCTGAAAAATTGGAAGAATAGAGTGGGGAGGTATAGATAGAATGTATCATAGGAACCCAATGGTCCTCATGGAAACCCATGTTTGAATATGAAACTTAAAAAGACTTAATAGTATCAAAACTTTGAATGGAAGTTAGTCAATTAGTCAGGTTACACATTGTAAAGTTGAAACATTTTTAAATGTCCCCATTCAGATCAAATGGCCATAGGAGTGAATAGGATTTCAGACAAAATGGCGTACAGCGCAAGAAGTATAAATCTTATGAAACAATACGGGTGTCATGAATAGCATACGTCACTCCCAATACAATTTCTGTAATAAATATACACTCTTTTTTTTTTTTAAAAACACATTCGAAAAAAGTTCTCTTCCTATCAACCTATCACACTATTACTAGCATTGAAATGCCTACGAAGTTAGTGTTAGCATAATTACTCATCGTTGCTAGCAACCTCACCAGCTAAGGCTGCTGCATCAGGTAGCCTAGCAACAACAGTCATGCATTTCAGAATCAGAATCAGAATCAGAATTATTTTATTTGGCCAAGTATATTTGCACAACAAATTGACTTGGTGAGGTTAGTGCATGGGGCATAGAAAACAACTGCAAATATTGACAAAAAATTATAAAATAGCAAAATATTAACAAAATAGAAATAAGAAATGTACAAATTTACAAAATAGAACAATAAAACAATGCATTTTGTAGGCTGTGCGAGCTAAGTGGCAATGAGGCAAGAGGCTGTGAAATGGGTATGGGGCATGTACACTATGAATTAGAATAATTGTAAATAGTTATAAATTACACTGTCAGTGCATTGTGTGTGTGTGTGTGTGTGTGTGTGTGTGTGTGTGTGTGTGTGTGTGTGTGTGTGTGTGTGTGTGTGTGTGTGTGTGTGTGTGTGTGTGTGTGTGACTGGGTGGGGGTGGGAGTCCCAGAGTCAGTGAGAGGCAGGGAGCTTGTTTGTGAGCCCCACTGCCATGGGCAAGAAACTGTTCAGGTGGTGCGAGGACCACAGACTGCGCGAGGACCTTTTGCCGGATGGAAATCTATGAAGAGGTGGGGACCAGGATGGGAAGGATCAGCTATGATCTTTCCTGCTTTCTTACTGGTCCTGGAGTGGAACAGGTCCAGGAGAGATGGCAGGTAGCAGCCTTCTTGGCTGACCAAATAGTCCGCTGCAGTCTGCCTTTGTCCTTGGCAATGGAGGCAGTGAACCAGATGGTGATTGATTGGGTGAGGATGGACTCAATGATGACAGTGTAGAACTCGACCATCACTTTCTGTGGCATGTTGAATTTCTTCAGCTGCCAAAGGAAGAACATCCTCTGCTGGGCCTTCATGATGGTGGAGGTGGTCCTGAGGTCCTGTGAAATTATTGTCCCCAGGAAACTGACTCCACAGTATTAACTGGGAAGTCACACATGAGGGGGGTGTTTGGGGCTGGGATTCTCCTGAAGTTTACTACCATCTCTACAGTTTTTAGGGCGTTCAGCTCCAAGTTGTTCTGGCTGCACCAGGAAGCTAGGCTGTCAACTTCCTCACTGTAGGCAGACTCATCCCCATTGGAGATTAATCCAATGAGGGTTGTGTCATCGGCGAAATTCAGGAGTTTGGCAGAAGGGTGGCTAGAGATGCAGCTGTCGGTGTAGAGGGAGAAGAGTAGAGGAGAGAGCAAACAGCCTTGTGGGTTTCCAGTGCTGATGGTCCGGGGGTCAGAGACAAGCTAGCCCAGCCGCACGTGCTGCTTCCTGTCTGTCAGGAAGTCAGTGATCCACCTGCAGGTGGGCTCAGGCACACTCAGCTGGGATAGCTTGTCCTGGAGGAGAGCTGGGGTGATGGTGTTGAATGCAGAGCTGAAGTCCACAACCAGGACCCTGGCATAGGTGCCGGGGGAGTCTAGGTGCTGGAGGATGAATTGGAGTCCCATGTTGACTGCGTCATCTACAGAGCTGTTGGCTCTGTCGGCGAACTGCAGTGGGTCGAGGAGGGGGTTGCTGATGGCCTTGAGGTGGGTGAGCACGAGGCGCTCAAAGGTCTTCATTACCATAGAGGTCATGGCGACTGGTTTGTAATCATTAAGGTCTGTGATCCTCTGCTTTTTGGGACGTGGGATGATGGCGGATGTTTTGAAGCAGGCAGGTACTATGCATTCGACCAGTGAGGTGTTAAAGATGTCCGTAGACACTGGAGACAGCTGGTCTGCACAGTGCTTCAGTGTGGCGGGGGAGACAGCGTCTGGTCCAGCTGCCTTGCGGGGGTTCTGCCTCTTTAGCAGTTTGTTGACGTCTTTCTCCTGGATGGAGAGAGGTGGGGAGGGGTCTGTCTGGCTCCATTGTGTAGGGGGGGGGGTAGTGTCTCTGTCCAGGCAGGGAAGAAGAGGTGTGATAGCTGTGGAGGGGGTTGGTTGTGTGGGTCAAAGTCAGGACTGTTCCATTGTCGAATCTACAGTAGAAGTCATTAAGGTCGTTTGCAAGTCAGAGGTCATCCATAGAGTGGGGGGATTCAGTTTTGCAGCCTATGATCTCTCTAGAAGGCCTTTCCAGACTGACGAGGAGTCATTGGCTGCAAATTGTTCTTTCTTTGAGTACTGTCGTCTGGCCTCCTTAATCTCCTTGCCAAATGTGTACTTAGCCAGTCTAAACCTTTCCTTGTCTCCACTCCTGAAAGCCCTCTCCTTCTCCAAATGAAGCTGTTTGAGTCTTGCTGTGAAGCAGGGCTTGTCTTTGTTGTAACTCACCCTGGTGCGTGTTGCAATACATATGTCCTCACAGAAGCTGATGTATGACATCACAGACTCTGTGTATTCGTCCAGGCTGTTGGAAGCAGTCTTAAAAATGTCCCAGTCTGTGGTATTTAGGCAGTCACGCAGCTCCTCTACTGCTTCTCTGCTTCTCCAATTCTTGGATCTCCTGTATGCCGGGATCAGATGAATAAGAGTGTGGTCAGATAGTCACAGAGCCGCGCGGGGAACTGCATGATGTGAGAAAACGTGTTCTTTATTTGAAGGAGAAGACAAACTACTTCTTAATTTTAGCTATTTATTTATATGTCAAAATTCTAGACTTGTACAAGGACCACTTTTGGCAAAGAAAATCACAGTCAGCAAGCTGTTAATCTGTAACCAACCTTCCAAAAATGGATACATTCAATATGTCAAACAAAACATTTTACAGTATACAGAATGATTATGATTGGCTATTTGGTTGGGGAGGAGCCGCGGTTTAGACTTGGCTCTCCTCTCGTTGGTGCTTTAGGCTGGTCCCAGCCCCTGACACTCGATCCGTTCCAGGTGGAGATATCGCCGGTCCGTTCCCTTTGAGGGACGAGTTGACCTGTTGAAGAAAACATACACCTACTCTGATTTGTCCTTTCCTAGCCTAATATTTTCCATTACATCATTCTGAAGTTATGTGTGTGTTGCAGCATCTATCTTGATGACCTGACCCTTACCTCTTCATGTATTAATTCAAGTACCATGGAACTAATGCTTGATTCATCTCTCATTTATCAACAGGCCATCACATTAGTAAATTTCAGATGATTAAAAAACATATTAATTCAATTGATTTGCATATGGAATATCAAATACAATTAGTACATGTAATCACCCTAAATAAAGAACTGAATAGCTTTATTTACTCGTCTGCTACTGAGCATTATAATGCAACTGTTTTTATAAAAAATAATTTCTAACAATGATAACCTCTGCTGATGGTGCTGTAACAATGATCAAAAATCTTCTCCTCCCTGGTCGGGCATTTGATTTACTGTATATATTTAGGGAGTTTGTGAGTTAAGTTGCCCTTGTTAAAGTCCCCAAGGACAATAACTGGGGAATACGTATTCTCTCTCCACTCCTAATATTTGGTTGGCGAGTTGATGTTGAGCCACTTTCACATCAGCTTACGGAGGGATGTAAATGCCTGCCAATATATAAGAAGTGAATGCACATGGAGATTAAAACGGTCTGCAGGTGATGGAAAATGATTCCAGGTCAGGAGAACAAGTTTGCAAAATCACTTTCACATCGTTGCACCAGCTTTGCTTTATATAGAAACAGATCCCTCTACCTTTCGTTTTGTGTGAATGTATCGGGTCGCGATCCACACGCAACAGCTGGAAGGCGGGCAGCGGCATAGCGGACTCTGGTTTTTGGAAGTTTATGTGAAATTAAGATATCTGCCAGAGCAGTTTCTGAAATAAATATACACTCTTTTTGTTGAATATTTTAAAAAGTATGATGGGTTTGAAAAATATAAATGTAAGCAACTCAAGTCTGACCAAGCTCAAAAGCTGCAGGAGGAGCAACATATCTGAAAAATCGCAAGAATAGAGTGGGGAGGTATAGATAGAATGTATCATAGGAACCCAATGGTCCTCATGGAAACCCATGTTTGAATATGAAAGTTAAAAAGTCTAAATGGTATCAAAACTTTGAATGGAAGTTAGTCAATTAGTCAGGCTACACATTGTAAAGTTGAAATGAGGTGTAAAGCTTAAAATATGAAAAATGGATACATTTTTAAATGTCCCCATTCAGATCAAATGGCCCAAGGAATGAATAGGACTTCATACAAAATGGCGTACAGCGCAAGAAGAAACAAAATGGATGTCATGAATAGTTACGTCACTATTGACGGACATATTACTTGTGGTCTCATTGGCCAAATGTAGGTAGACATAGTCGTTCTTTTGGCCAAGAAACCAATCAGAGTGACGGAGGGGCGGACCAAACATAAATGTCACCACAAGATGGCAGCTTCTTCAAATGAAGATATCTTCCACTACAGTTTCTGAAATAAATATACACTCTTTTTGTTGGAAAAAAAAACACTTTCTAAAAAACTTCTCTCATGAGCAAGATACGCTGTTACTAGCATAGAAATGCCTATGAAGTTCGTGTTAGCATAATCGCTAATCATTGCAAGCTACCTTGGCAGCAAAGGCACTGCATCAGGTCGCCAAGCAACAACAGTCACGCATTTCACCATGATAAATGATAGCAGTTTTTGAGATACAAAAGCTGAATATTTTAAAAAGTATAATGGGTTTGAAAAATATAAATGTTAGCAACTCAAGTCTGACCAAGCTCAAAAGCTGCAGGAGGAGTAGCATACCTGAAAAATCTGAAGAATAGAGTGGGAAGGTATAGATAGAATGTATCATAGCAACCCAATGGTCCTCATAGAAACCCATGTTTGTTTTTGAAACTTAAAAAGTCTAAATAATAACAAAACATTGAATGGAATTTATTCAGTTAGTTTGTCGACACATTGTAAAGTTTCATTGAGGTGTCAAGCTTAAAATATGAAAAAGTGCATCCATTTTTAAATGTCCCATTCAGATCAAATGGCCATAGGAGTGAATAGGATTTCAGACAAAATGGCGTACAGCGCAAGAAGTATAAATCTTATGAAACAATACGGGTGTCATGAATAGCATACGTCACTCCCAATACAATTTCTGTAATAAATATACACTCTTTTTTTTTTTTAAAAACACATTCGAAAAAAGTTCTCTTCCTATCAACCTATCACACTATTACTAGCATTGAAATGCCTACGAAGTTAGTGTTAGCATAATTACTCATCGTTGCTAGCAACCTCACCAGCTAAGGCTGCTGCATCAGGTAGCCTAGCAACAACAGTCATGCATTTCAGAATCAGAATCAGAATCAGAATTATTTTATTTGGCCAAGTATATTTGCACAACAAATTGACTTGGTGAGGTTAGTGCATGGGGCATAGAAAACAACTGCAAATATTGACAAAAAATTATAAAATAGCAAAATATTAACAAAATAGAAATAAGAAATGTACAAATTTACAAAATAGAACAATAAAACAATGCATTTTGTAGGCTGTGCGAGCTAAGTGGCAATGAGGCAAGAGGCTGTGAAATGGGTATGGGGCATGTACACTATGAATTAGAATAATTGTAAATAGTTATAAATTACACTGTCAGTGCATTGTGTGTGTGTGTGTGTGTGTGTGTGTGTGTGTGTGTGTGACTGGGTGGGGGTGGGTGGGGGTGGAAGTCCCAGAGTCAGTGAGAGGCAGGGAGCTTGTTTGTGAGCCCCACTGCCATGGGCAAGAAACTGTTCAGGTGGTGCGAGGACCACAGACTGCGCGAGGACCTTTTGCCGGATGGAAATCTATGAAGAGGTGGGGACCAGGATGGGAAGGATCAGCTATGATCTTTCCTGCTTTCTTACTGGTCCTGGAGTGGAACAGGTCCAGGAGAGATGGCAGGTAGCAGCCTTCTTGGCTGACCAAATAGTCCGCTGCAGTCTGCCTTTGTCCTTGGCAATGGAGGCAGTGAACCAGATGGTGATTGATTGGGTGAGGATGGACTCAATGATGACAGTGTAGAACTCGACCATCACTTTCTGTGGCATGTTGAATTTCTTCAGCTGCCAAAGGAAGAACATCCTCTGCTGGGCCTTCATGATGGTGGAGGTGGTCCTGAGGTCCTGTGAAATTATTGTCCCCAGGAAACTGACTCCACAGTATTAACTGGGAAGTCACACATGAGGGGGGTGTTTGGGGCTGGGATTCTCCTGAAGTTTACTACCATCTCTACAGTTTTTAGGGCGTTCAGCTCCAAGTTGTTCTGGCTGCACCAGGAAGCTAGGCTGTCAACTTCCTCACTGTAGGCAGACTCATCCCCATTGGAGATTAATCCAATGAGGGTTGTGTCATCGGCGAAATTCAGGAGTTTGGCAGAAGGGTGGCTAGAGATGCAGCTGTCGGTGTAGAGGGAGAAGAGTAGAGGAGAGAGCAAACAGCCTTGTGGGTTTCCAGTGCTGATGGTCCGGGGGTCAGAGACAAGCTAGCCCAGCCGCACGTGCTGCTTCCTGTCTGTCAGGAAGTCAGTGATCCACCTGCAGGTGGGCTCAGGCACACTCAGCTGGGATAGCTTGTCCTGGAGGAGAGCTGGGGTGATGGTGTTGAATGCAGAGCTGAAGTCCACAACCAGGACCCTGGCATAGGTGCCGGGGGAGTCTAGGTGCTGGAGGATGAATTGGAGTCCCATGTTGACTGCGTCATCTACAGAGCTGTTGGCTCTGTCGGCGAACTGCAGTGGGTCGAGGAGGGGGTTGCTGATGGCCTTGAGGTGGGTGAGCACGAGGCGCTCAAAGGTCTTCATTACCATAGAGGTCATGGCGACTGGTTTGTAATCATTAAGGTCTGTGATCCTCTGCTTTTTGGGACGTGGGATGATGGCGGATGTTTTGAAGCAGGCAGGTACTATGCATTCGACCAGTGAGGTGTTAAAGATGTCCGTAGACACTGGAGACAGCTGGTCTGCACAGTGCTTCAGTGTGGCGGGGGAGACAGCGTCTGGTCCAGCTGCCTTGCGGGGGTTCTGCCTCTTTAGCAGTTTGTTGACGTCTTTCTCCTGGATGGAGAGAGGTGGGGAGGGGTCTGTCTGGCTCCATTGTGTAGGGGGGGGGGTAGTGTCTCTGTCCAGGCAGGGAAGAAGAGGTGTGATAGCTGTGGAGGGGGTTGGTTGTGTGGGTCAAAGTCAGGACTGTTCCATTGTCGAATCTACAGTAGAAGTCATTAAGGTCGTTTGCAAGTCAGAGGTCATCCATAGAGTGGGGGGATTCAGTTTTGCAGCCTATGATCTCTCTAGAAGGCCTTTCCAGACTGACGAGGAGTCATTGGCTGCAAATTGTTCTTTCTTTGAGTACTGTCGTCTGGCCTCCTTAATCTCCTTGCCAAATGTGTACTTAGCCAGTCTAAACCTTTCCTTGTCTCCACTCCTGAAAGCCCTCTCCTTCTCCAAATGAAGCTGTTTGAGTCTTGCTGTGAAGCAGGGCTTGTCTTTGTTGTAACTCACCCTGGTGCGTGTTGCAATACATATGTCCTCACAGAAGCTGATGTATGACATCACAGACTCTGTGTATTCGTCCAGGCTGTTGGAAGCAGTCTTAAAAATGTCCCAGTCTGTGGTATTTAGGCAGTCACGCAGCTCCTCTACTGCTTCTCTGCTTCTCCAATTCTTGGATCTCCTGTATGCCGGGATCAGATGAATAAGAGTGTGGTCAGATAGTCACAGAGCCGCGCGGGGAACTGCATGATGTGAGAAAACGTGTTCTTTATTTGAAGGAGAAGACAAACTACTTCTTAATTGTAGCTATTTATTTATATGTCAAAATTCTAGACTTGTACAAGGACCACTTTTGGCAAAGAAAATCACAGTCAGCAAGCTGTTAATCTGTAACCAACCTTCCAAAAATGGATACATTCAATATGTCAAACAAAACATTTTACAGTATACAGAATGATTATGATTGGCTATTTGGTTGGGGAGGAGCCGCGGTTTAGACTTGGCTCTCCTCTCGTTGGTGCTTTAGGCTGGTCCCAGCCCCTGACACTCGATCCGTTCCAGGTGGAGATATCGTCGGTCCGTTCCCTTTGAGGGACGAGTTGACCTGTTGAAGAAAACATACACCTACTCTGATTTGTCCTTTCCTAGCCTAATATTTTCCATTACATCATTCTGAAGTTATGTGTGTGTTGCAGCATCTATCTTGATGACCTGACCCTTACCTCTTCATGTATTAATTCAAGTACCATGGAACTAATGCTTGATTCATCTCTCATTTATCAACAGGCCATCACATTAGTAAATTTCAGATGATTAAAAAACATATTAATTCAATTGATTTGCATATGGAATATCAAATACAATTAGTACATGTAATCACCCTAAATAAAGAACTGAATAGCTTTATTTACTCGTCTGCTACTGAGCATTATAATGCAACTGTTTTTATAAAAAATAATTTCTAACAATGATAACCTCTGCTGATGGTGCTGTAACAATGATCAAAAATCTTCTCCTCCCTGGTCGGGCATTTGATTTACTGTATATATTTAGGGAGTTTGTGAGTTAAGTTGCCCTTGTTAAAGTCCCCAAGGACAATAACTGGGGAATACGTATTCTCTCTCCACTCCTAATATTTGGTTGGCGAGTTGATGTTGAGCCACTTTCACATCAGCTTACGGAGGGATGTAAATGCCTGCCAATATATAAGAAGTGAATGCACATGGAGATTAAAACGGTCTGCAGGTGATGGAAAATGATTCCAGGTCAGGAGAACAAGTTTGCAAAATCACTTTCACATCGTTGCACCAGCTTTGCTTTATATAGAAACAGATCCCTCTACCTTTCGTTTTGTGTGAATGTATCGGGTCGCGATCCACACGCAACAGCTGGAAGGCGGGCAGCGGCATAGCGGACTCTGGTTTTTGGAAGTTTATGTGAAATTAAGATATCTGCCAGAGCAGTTTCTGAAATAAATATACACTCTTTTTGTTGAATATTTTAAAAAGTATGATGGGTTTGAAAAATATAAATGTAAGCAACTCAAGTCTGACCAAGCTCAAAAGCTGCAGGAGGAGCAACATATCTGAAAAATCGCAAGAATAGAGTGGGGAGGTATAGATAGAATGTATCATAGGAACCCAATGGTCCTCATGGAAACCCATGTTTGAATATGAAAGTTAAAAAGTCTAAATGGTATCAAAACTTTGAATGGAAGTTAGTCAATTAGTCAGGCTACACATTGTAAAGTTGAAATGAGGTGTAAAGCTTAAAATATGAAAAATGGATACATTTTTAAATGTCCCCATTCAGATCAAACGGCCCAAGGAATGAATAGGACTTCATACAAAATGGCGTACAGCGCAAGAAGAAACAAAATGGATGTCATGAATAGTTACGTCACTATTGACGGACATATTACTTGTGGTCTCATTGGCCAAATGTAGGTAGACATAGTCGTTCTTTTGGCCAAGAAACCAATCAGAGTGACGGAGGGGCGGACCAAACATAAATGTCACCACAAGATGGCAGCTTCTTCAAATGAAGATATCTTCCACTACAGTTTCTGAAATAAATATACACTCTTTTTGTTGGAAAAAAAAACACTTTCTAAAAAACTTCTCTCATGAGCAAGATACGCTGTTACTAGCATAGAAATGCCTATGAAGTTCGTGTTAGCATAATCGCTAATCATTGCAAGCTACCTTGGCAGCAAAGGCACTGCATCAGGTCGCCAAGCAACAACAGTCACGCATTTCACCATGATAAATGATAGCAGTTTTTGAGATACAAAAGCTGAATATTTTAAAAAGTATAATGGGTTTGAAAAATATAAATGTTAGCAACTCAAGTCTGACCAAGCTCAAAAGCTGCAGGAGGAGTAGCATACCTGAAAAATCTGAAGAATAGAGTGGGAAGGTATAGATAGAATGTATCATAGCAACCCAATGGTCCTCATAGAAACCCATGTTTGTTTTTGAAACTTAAAAAGTCTAAATAATAACAAAACATTGAATGGAATTTATTCAGTTAGTTTGTCGACACATTGTAAAGTTTCATTGAGGTGTCAAGCTTAAAATATGAAAAAGTGCATCCATTTTTAAATGTCCCATTCAGATCAAATGGCCATAGGAGTGAATAGGATTTCAGACAAAATGGCGTACAGCGCAAGAAGTATAAATCTTATGAAACAATACGGGTGTCATGAATAGCATACGTCACTCCCAATACAATTTCTGTAATAAATATACACTCTTTTTTTTTTTTAAAAACACATTCGAAAAAAGTTCTCTTCCTATCAACCTATCACACTATTACTAGCATTGAAATGCCTACGAAGTTAGTGTTAGCATAATTACTCATCGTTGCTAGCAACCTCACCAGCTAAGGCTGCTGCATCAGGTAGCCTAGCAACAACAGTCATGCATTTCAGAATCAGAATCAGAATCAGAATTATTTTATTTGGCCAAGTATATTTGCACAACAAATTGACTTGGTGAGGTTAGTGCATGGGGCATAGAAAACAACTGCAAATATTGACAAAAAATTATAAAATAGCAAAATATTAACAAAATAGAAATAAGAAATGTACAAATTTACAAAATAGAACAATAAAACAATGCATTTTGTAGGCTGTGCGAGCTAAGTGGCAATGAGGCAAGAGGCTGTGAAATGGGTATGGGGCATGTACACTATGAATTAGAATAATTGTAAATAGTTATAAATTACACTGTCAGTGCATTGTGTGTGTGTGTGTGTGTGTGTGTGTGTGTGTGTGTGTGTGTGTGTGTGTGTGTGTGTGTGTGTGTGTGTGACTGGGTGGGGGTGGGAGTCCCAGAGTCAGTGAGAGGCAGGGAGCTTGTTTGTGAGCCCCACTGCCATGGGCAAGAAACTGTTCAGGTGGTGCGAGGACCACAGACTGCGCGAGGACCTTTTGCCGGATGGAAATCTATGAAGAGGTGGGGACCAGGATGGGAAGGATCAGCTATGATCTTTCCTGCTTTCTTACTGGTCCTGGAGTGGAACAGGTCCAGGAGAGATGGCAGGTAGCAGCCTTCTTGGCTGACCAAATAGTCCGCTGCAGTCTGCCTTTGTCCTTGGCAATGGAGGCAGTGAACCAGATGGTGATTGATTGGGTGAGGATGGACTCAATGATGACAGTGTAGAACTCGACCATCACTTTCTGTGGCATGTTGAATTTCTTCAGCTGCCAAAGGAAGAACATCCTCTGCTGGGCCTTCATGATGGTGGAGGTGGTCCTGAGGTCCTGTGAAATTATTGTCCCCAGGAAACTGACTCCACAGTATTAACTGGGAAGTCACACATGAGGGGGGTGTTTGGGGCTGGGATTCTCCTGAAGTTTACTACCATCTCTACAGTTTTTAGGGCGTTCAGCTCCAAGTTGTTCTGGCTGCACCAGGAAGCTAGGCTGTCAACTTCCTCACTGTAGGCAGACTCATCCCCATTGGAGATTAATCCAATGAGGGTTGTGTCATCGGCGAAATTCAGGAGTTTGGCAGAAGGGTGGCTAGAGATGCAGCTGTCGGTGTAGAGGGAGAAGAGTAGAGGAGAGAGCAAACAGCCTTGTGGGTTTCCAGTGCTGATGGTCCGGGGGTCAGAGACAAGCTAGCCCAGCCGCACGTGCTGCTTCCTGTCTGTCAGGAAGTCAGTGATCCACCTGCAGGTGGGCTCAGGCACACTCAGCTGGGATAGCTTGTCCTGGAGGAGAGCTGGGGTGATGGTGTTGAATGCAGAGCTGAAGTCCACAACCAGGACCCTGGCATAGGTGCCGGGGGAGTCTAGGTGCTGGAGGATGAATTGGAGTCCCATGTTGACTGCGTCATCTACAGAGCTGTTGGCTCTGTCGGCGAACTGCAGTGGGTCGAGGAGGGGGTTGCTGATGGCCTTGAGGTGGGTGAGCACGAGGCGCTCAAAGGTCTTCATTACCATAGAGGTCATGGCGACTGGTTTGTAATCATTAAGGTCTGTGATCCTCTGCTTTTTGGGACGTGGGATGATGGCGGATGTTTTGAAGCAGGCAGGTACTATGCATTCGACCAGTGAGGTGTTAAAGATGTCCGTAGACACTGGAGACAGCTGGTCTGCACAGTGCTTCAGTGTGGCGGGGGAGACAGCGTCTGGTCCAGCTGCCTTGCGGGGGTTCTGCCTCTTTAGCAGTTTGTTGACGTCTTTCTCCTGGATGGAGAGAGGTGGGGAGGGGTCTGTCTGGCTCCATTGTGTAGGGGGGGGGGTAGTGTCTCTGTCCAGGCAGGGAAGAAGAGGTGTGATAGCTGTGGAGGGGGTTGGTTGTGTGGGTCAAAGTCAGGACTGTTCCATTGTCGAATCTACAGTAGAAGTCATTAAGGTCGTTTGCAAGTCAGAGGTCATCCATAGAGTGGGGGGATTCAGTTTTGCAGCCTATGATCTCTCTAGAAGGCCTTTCCAGACTGACGAGGAGTCATTGGCTGCAAATTGTTCTTTCTTTGAGTACTGTCGTCTGGCCTCCTTAATCTCCTTGCCAAATGTGTACTTAGCCAGTCTAAACCTTTCCTTGTCTCCACTCCTGAAAGCCCTCTCCTTCTCCAAATGAAGCTGTTTGAGTCTTGCTGTGAAGCAGGGCTTGTCTTTGTTGTAACTCACCCTGGTGCGTGTTGCAATACATATGTCCTCACAGAAGCTGATGTATGACATCACAGACTCTGTGTATTCGTCCAGGCTGTTGGAAGCAGTCTTAAAAATGTCCCAGTCTGTGGTATTTAGGCAGTCACGCAGCTCCTCTACTGCTTCTCTGCTTCTCCAATTCTTGGATCTCCTGTATGCCGGGATCAGATGAATAAGAGTGTGGTCAGATAGTCACAGAGCCGCGCGGGGAACTGCATGATGTGAGAAAACGTGTTCTTTATTTGAAGGAGAAGACAAACTACTTCTTAATTGTAGCTATTTATTTATATGTCAAAATTCTAGACTTGTACAAGGACCACTTTTGGCAAAGAAAATCACAGTCAGCAAGCTGTTAATCTGTAACCAACCTTCCAAAAATGGATACATTCAATATGTCAAACAAAACATTTTACAGTATACAGAATGATTATGATTGGCTATTTGGTTGGGGAGGAGCCGCGGTTTAGACTTGGCTCTCCTCTCGTTGGTGCTTTAGGCTGGTCCCAGCCCCTGACACTCGATCCGTTCCAGGTGGAGATATCGTCGGTCCGTTCCCTTTGAGGGACGAGTTGACCTGTTGAAGAAAACATACACCTACTCTGATTTGTCCTTTCCTAGCCTAATATTTTCCATTACATCATTCTGAAGTTATGTGTGTGTTGCAGCATCTATCTTGATGACCTGACCCTTACCTCTTCATGTATTAATTCAAGTACCATGGAACTAATGCTTGATTCATCTCTCATTTATCAACAGGCCATCACATTAGTAAATTTCAGATGATTAAAAAACATATTAATTCAATTGATTTGCATATGGAATATCAAATACAATTAGTACATGTAATCACCCTAAATAAAGAACTGAATAGCTTTATTTACTCGTCTGCTACTGAGCATTATAATGCAACTGTTTTTATAAAAAATAATTTCTAACAATGATAACCTCTGCTGATGGTGCTGTAACAATGATCAAAAATCTTCTCCTCCCTGGTCGGGCATTTGATTTACTGTATATATTTAGGGAGTTTGTGAGTTAAGTTGCCCTTGTTAAAGTCCCCAAGGACAATAACTGGGGAATACGTATTCTCTCTCCACTCCTAATATTTGGTTGGCGAGTTGATGTTGAGCCACTTTCACATCAGCTTACGGAGGGATGTAAATGCCTGCCAATATATAAGAAGTGAATGCACATGGAGATTAAAACGGTCTGCAGGTGATGGAAAATGATTCCAGGTCAGGAGAACAAGTTTGCAAAATCACTTTCACATCGTTGCACCAGCTTTGCTTTATATAGAAACAGATCCCTCTACCTTTCGTTTTGTGTGAATGTATCGGGTCGCGATCCACACGCAACAGCTGGAAGGCGGGCAGCGGCATAGCGGACTCTGGTTTTTGGAAGTTTATGTGAAATTAAGATATCTGCCAGAGCAGTTTCTGAAATAAATATACACTCTTTTTGTTGAATATTTTAAAAAGTATGATGGGTTTGAAAAATATAAATGTAAGCAACTCAAGTCTGACCAAGCTCAAAAGCTGCAGGAGGAGCAACATATCTGAAAAATCGCAAGAATAGAGTGGGGAGGTATAGATAGAATGTATCATAGGAACCCAATGGTCCTCATGGAAACCCATGTTTGAATATGAAAGTTAAAAAGTCTAAATGGTATCAAAACTTTGAATGGAAGTTAGTCAATTAGTCAGGCTACACATTGTAAAGTTGAAATGAGGTGTAAAGCTTAAAATATGAAAAATGGATACATTTTTAAATGTCCCCATTCAGATCAAATGGCCCAAGGAATGAATAGGACTTCATACAAAATGGCGTACAGCGCAAGAAGAAACAAAATGGATGTCATGAATAGTTACGTCACTATTGACGGACATATTACTTGTGGTCTCATTGGCCAAATGTAGGTAGACATAGTCGTTCTTTTGGCCAAGAAACCAATCAGAGTGACGGAGGGGCGGACCAAACATAAATGTCACCACAAGATGGCAGCTTCTTCAAATGAAGATATCTTCCACTACAGTTTCTGAAATAAATATACACTCTTTTTGTTGGAAAAAAAAACACTTTCTAAAAAACTTCTCTCATGAGCAAGATACGCTGTTACTAGCATAGAAATGCCTATGAAGTTCGTGTTAGCATAATCGCTAATCATTGCAAGCTACCTTGGCAGCAAAGGCACTGCATCAGGTCGCCAAGCAACAACAGTCACGCATTTCACCATGATAAATGATAGCAGTTTTTGAGATACAAAAGCTGAATATTTTAAAAAGTATAATGGGTTTGAAAAATATAAATGTTAGCAACTCAAGTCTGACCAAGCTCAAAAGCTGCAGGAGGAGTAGCATACCTGAAAAATCTGAAGAATAGAGTGGGAAGGTATAGATAGAATGTATCATAGCAACCCAATGGTCCTCATAGAAACCCATGTTTGTTTTTGAAACTTAAAAAGTCTAAATAATAACAAAACATTGAATGGAATTTATTCAGTTAGTTTGTCGACACATTGTAAAGTTTCATTGAGGTGTCAAGCTTAAAATATGAAAAAGTGCATCCATTTTTAAATGTCCCATTCAGATCAAATGGCCATAGGAGTGAATAGGATTTCAGACAAAATGGCGTACAGCGCAAGAAGTATAAATCTTATGAAACAATACGGGTGTCATGAATAGCATACGTCACTCCCAATACAATTTCTGTAATAAATATACACTCTTTTTTTTTTTTAAAAACACATTCGAAAAAAGTTCTCTTCCTATCAACCTATCACACTATTACTAGCATTGAAATGCCTACGAAGTTAGTGTTAGCATAATTACTCATCGTTGCTAGCAACCTCACCAGCTAAGGCTGCTGCATCAGGTAGCCTAGCAACAACAGTCATGCATTTCAGAATCAGAATCAGAATCAGAATTATTTTATTTGGCCAAGTATATTTGCACAACAAATTGACTTGGTGAGGTTAGTGCATGGGGCATAGAAAACAACTGCAAATATTGACAAAAAATTATAAAATAGCAAAATATTAACAAAATAGAAATAAGAAATGTACAAATTTACAAAATAGAACAATAAAACAATGCATTTTGTAGGCTGTGCGAGCTAAGTGGCAATGAGGCAAGAGGCTGTGAAATGGGTATGGGGCATGTACACTATGAATTAGAATAATTGTAAATAGTTATAAATTACACTGTCAGTGCATTGTGTGTGTGTGTGTGTGTGTGTGTGTGTGTGTGTGTGTGACTGGGTGGGGGTGGGTGGGGGTGGAAGTCCCAGAGTCAGTGAGAGGCAGGGAGCTTGTTTGTGAGCCCCACTGCCATGGGCAAGAAACTGTTCAGGTGGTGCGAGGACCACAGACTGCGCGAGGACCTTTTGCCGGATGGAAATCTATGAAGAGGTGGGGACCAGGATGGGAAGGATCAGCTATGATCTTTCCTGCTTTCTTACTGGTCCTGGAGTGGAACAGGTCCAGGAGAGATGGCAGGTAGCAGCCTTCTTGGCTGACCAAATAGTCCGCTGCAGTCTGCCTTTGTCCTTGGCAATGGAGGCAGTGAACCAGATGGTGATTGATTGGGTGAGGATGGACTCAATGATGACAGTGTAGAACTCGACCATCACTTTCTGTGGCATGTTGAATTTCTTCAGCTGCCAAAGGAAGAACATCCTCTGCTGGGCCTTCATGATGGTGGAGGTGGTCCTGAGGTCCTGTGAAATTATTGTCCCCAGGAAACTGACTCCACAGTATTAACTGGGAAGTCACACATGAGGGGGGTGTTTGGGGCTGGGATTCTCCTGAAGTTTACTACCATCTCTACAGTTTTTAGGGCGTTCAGCTCCAAGTTGTTCTGGCTGCACCAGGAAGCTAGGCTGTCAACTTCCTCACTGTAGGCAGACTCATCCCCATTGGAGATTAATCCAATGAGGGTTGTGTCATCGGCGAAATTCAGGAGTTTGGCAGAAGGGTGGCTAGAGATGCAGCTGTCGGTGTAGAGGGAGAAGAGTAGAGGAGAGAGCAAACAGCCTTGTGGGTTTCCAGTGCTGATGGTCCGGGGGTCAGAGACAAGCTAGCCCAGCCGCACGTGCTGCTTCCTGTCTGTCAGGAAGTCAGTGATCCACCTGCAGGTGGGCTCAGGCACACTCAGCTGGGATAGCTTGTCCTGGAGGAGAGCTGGGGTGATGGTGTTGAATGCAGAGCTGAAGTCCACAACCAGGACCCTGGCATAGGTGCCGGGGGAGTCTAGGTGCTGGAGGATGAATTGGAGTCCCATGTTGACTGCGTCATCTACAGAGCTGTTGGCTCTGTCGGCGAACTGCAGTGGGTCGAGGAGGGGGTTGCTGATGGCCTTGAGGTGGGTGAGCACGAGGCGCTCAAAGGTCTTCATTACCATAGAGGTCATGGCGACTGGTTTGTAATCATTAAGGTCTGTGATCCTCTGCTTTTTGGGACGTGGGATGATGGCGGATGTTTTGAAGCAGGCAGGTACTATGCATTCGACCAGTGAGGTGTTAAAGATGTCCGTAGACACTGGAGACAGCTGGTCTGCACAGTGCTTCAGTGTGGCGGGGGAGACAGCGTCTGGTCCAGCTGCCTTGCGGGGGTTCTGCCTCTTTAGCAGTTTGTTGACGTCTTTCTCCTGGATGGAGAGAGGTGGGGAGGGGTCTGTCTGGCTCCATTGTGTAGGGGGGGGGGTAGTGTCTCTGTCCAGGCAGGGAAGAAGAGGTGTGATAGCTGTGGAGGGGGTTGGTTGTGTGGGTCAAAGTCAGGACTGTTCCATTGTCGAATCTACAGTAGAAGTCATTAAGGTCGTTTGCAAGTCAGAGGTCATCCATAGAGTGGGGGGATTCAGTTTTGCAGCCTATGATCTCTCTAGAAGGCCTTTCCAGACTGACGAGGAGTCATTGGCTGCAAATTGTTCTTTCTTTGAGTACTGTCGTCTGGCCTCCTTAATCTCCTTGCCAAATGTGTACTTAGCCAGTCTAAACCTTTCCTTGTCTCCACTCCTGAAAGCCCTCTCCTTCTCCAAATGAAGCTGTTTGAGTCTTGCTGTGAAGCAGGGCTTGTCTTTGTTGTAACTCACCCTGGTGCGTGTTGCAATACATATGTCCTCACAGAAGCTGATGTATGACATCACAGACTCTGTGTATTCGTCCAGGCTGTTGGAAGCAGTCTTAAAAATGTCCCAGTCTGTGGTATTTAGGCAGTCACGCAGCTCCTCTACTGCTTCTCTGCTTCTCCAATTCTTGGATCTCCTGTATGCCGGGATCAGATGAATAAGAGTGTGGTCAGATAGTCACAGAGCCGCGCGGGGAACTGCATGATGTGAGAAAACGTGTTCTTTATTTGAAGGAGAAGACAAACTACTTCTTAATTGTAGCTATTTATTTATATGTCAAAATTCTAGACTTGTACAAGGACCACTTTTGGCAAAGAAAATCACAGTCAGCAAGCTGTTAATCTGTAACCAACCTTCCAAAAATGGATACATTCAATATGTCAAACAAAACATTTTACAGTATACAGAATGATTATGATTGGCTATTTGGTTGGGGAGGAGCCGCGGTTTAGACTTGGCTCTCCTCTCGTTGGTGCTTTAGGCTGGTCCCAGCCCCTGACACTCGATCCGTTCCAGGTGGAGATATCGTCGGTCCGTTCCCTTTGAGGGACGAGTTGACCTGTTGAAGAAAACATACACCTACTCTGATTTGTCCTTTCCTAGCCTAATATTTTCCATTACATCATTCTGAAGTTATGTGTGTGTTGCAGCATCTATCTTGATGACCTGACCCTTACCTCTTCATGTATTAATTCAAGTACCATGGAACTAATGCTTGATTCATCTCTCATTTATCAACAGGCCATCACATTAGTAAATTTCAGATGATTAAAAAACATATTAATTCAATTGATTTGCATATGGAATATCAAATACAATTAGTACATGTAATCACCCTAAATAAAGAACTGAATAGCTTTATTTACTCGTCTGCTACTGAGCATTATAATGCAACTGTTTTTATAAAAAATAATTTCTAACAATGATAACCTCTGCTGATGGTGCTGTAACAATGATCAAAAATCTTCTCCTCCCTGGTCGGGCATTTGATTTACTGTATATATTTAGGGAGTTTGTGAGTTAAGTTGCCCTTGTTAAAGTCCCCAAGGACAATAACTGGGGAATACGTATTCTCTCTCCACTCCTAATATTTGGTTGGCGAGTTGATGTTGAGCCACTTTCACATCAGCTTACGGAGGGATGTAAATGCCTGCCAATATATAAGAAGTGAATGCACATGGAGATTAAAACGGTCTGCAGGTGATGGAAAATGATTCCAGGTCAGGAGAACAAGTTTGCAAAATCACTTTCACATCGTTGCACCAGCTTTGCTTTATATAGAAACAGATCCCTCTACCTTTCGTTTTGTGTGAATGTATCGGGTCGCGATCCACACGCAACAGCTGGAAGGCGGGCAGCGGCATAGCGGACTCTGGTTTTTGGAAGTTTATGTGAAATTAAGATATCTGCCAGAGCAGTTTCTGAAATAAATATACACTCTTTTTGTTGAATATTTTAAAAAGTATGATGGGTTTGAAAAATATAAATGTAAGCAACTCAAGTCTGACCAAGCTCAAAAGCTGCAGGAGGAGCAACATATCTGAAAAATCGCAAGAATAGAGTGGGGAGGTATAGATAGAATGTATCATAGGAACCCAATGGTCCTCATGGAAACCCATGTTTGAATATGAAAGTTAAAAAGTCTAAATGGTATCAAAACTTTGAATGGAAGTTAGTCAATTAGTCAGGCTACACATTGTAAAGTTGAAATGAGGTGTAAAGCTTAAAATATGAAAAATGGATACATTTTTAAATGTCCCCATTCAGATCAAACGGCCCAAGGAATGAATAGGACTTCATACAAAATGGCGTACAGCGCAAGAAGAAACAAAATGGATGTCATGAATAGTTACGTCACTATTGACGGACATATTACTTGTGGTCTCATTGGCCAAATGTAGGTAGACATAGTCGTTCTTTTGGCCAAGAAACCAATCAGAGTGACGGAGGGGCGGACCAAACATAAATGTCACCACAAGATGGCAGCTTCTTCAAATGAAGATATCTTCCACTACAGTTTCTGAAATAAATATACACTCTTTTTGTTGGAAAAAAAAACACTTTCTAAAAAACTTCTCTCATGAGCAAGATACGCTGTTACTAGCATAGAAATGCCTATGAAGTTCGTGTTAGCATAATCGCTAATCATTGCAAGCTACCTTGGCAGCAAAGGCACTGCATCAGGTCGCCAAGCAACAACAGTCACGCATTTCACCATGATAAATGATAGCAGTTTTTGAGATACAAAAGCTGAATATTTTAAAAAGTATAATGGGTTTGAAAAATATAAATGTTAGCAACTCAAGTCTGACCAAGCTCAAAAGCTGCAGGAGGAGTAGCATACCTGAAAAATCTGAAGAATAGAGTGGGAAGGTATAGATAGAATGTATCATAGCAACCCAATGGTCCTCATAGAAACCCATGTTTGTTTTTGAAACTTAAAAAGTCTAAATAATAACAAAACATTGAATGGAATTTATTCAGTTAGTTTGTCGACACATTGTAAAGTTTCATTGAGGTGTCAAGCTTAAAATATGAAAAAGTGCATCCATTTTTAAATGTCCCATTCAGATCAAATGGCCATAGGAGTGAATAGGATTTCAGACAAAATGGCGTACAGCGCAAGAAGTATAAATCTTATGAAACAATACGGGTGTCATGAATAGCATACGTCACTCCCAATACAATTTCTGTAATAAATATACACTCTTTTTTTTTTTTAAAAACACATTCGAAAAAAGTTCTCTTCCTATCAACCTATCACACTATTACTAGCATTGAAATGCCTACGAAGTTAGTGTTAGCATAATTACTCATCGTTGCTAGCAACCTCACCAGCTAAGGCTGCTGCATCAGGTAGCCTAGCAACAACAGTCATGCATTTCAGAATCAGAATCAGAATCAGAATTATTTTATTTGGCCAAGTATATTTGCACAACAAATTGACTTGGTGAGGTTAGTGCATGGGGCATAGAAAACAACTGCAAATATTGACAAAAAATTATAAAATAGCAAAATATTAACAAAATAGAAATAAGAAATGTACAAATTTACAAAATAGAACAATAAAACAATGCATTTTGTAGGCTGTGCGAGCTAAGTGGCAATGAGGCAAGAGGCTGTGAAATGGGTATGGGGCATGTACACTATGAATTAGAATAATTGTAAATAGTTATAAATTACACTGTCAGTGCATTGTGTGTGTGTGTGTGTGTGTGTGTGTGTGTGTGTGTGTGTGTGTGTGTGTGTGTGTGTGTGTGTGTGTGTGTGTGACTGGGTGGGGGTGGGAGTCCCAGAGTCAGTGAGAGGCAGGGAGCTTGTTTGTGAGCCCCACTGCCATGGGCAAGAAACTGTTCAGGTGGTGCGAGGACCACAGACTGCGCGAGGACCTTTTGCCGGATGGAAATCTATGAAGAGGTGGGGACCAGGATGGGAAGGATCAGCTATGATCTTTCCTGCTTTCTTACTGGTCCTGGAGTGGAACAGGTCCAGGAGAGATGGCAGGTAGCAGCCTTCTTGGCTGACCAAATAGTCCGCTGCAGTCTGCCTTTGTCCTTGGCAATGGAGGCAGTGAACCAGATGGTGATTGATTGGGTGAGGATGGACTCAATGATGACAGTGTAGAACTCGACCATCACTTTCTGTGGCATGTTGAATTTCTTCAGCTGCCAAAGGAAGAACATCCTCTGCTGGGCCTTCATGATGGTGGAGGTGGTCCTGAGGTCCTGTGAAATTATTGTCCCCAGGAAACTGACTCCACAGTATTAACTGGGAAGTCACACATGAGGGGGGTGTTTGGGGCTGGGATTCTCCTGAAGTTTACTACCATCTCTACAGTTTTTAGGGCGTTCAGCTCCAAGTTGTTCTGGCTGCACCAGGAAGCTAGGCTGTCAACTTCCTCACTGTAGGCAGACTCATCCCCATTGGAGATTAATCCAATGAGGGTTGTGTCATCGGCGAAATTCAGGAGTTTGGCAGAAGGGTGGCTAGAGATGCAGCTGTCGGTGTAGAGGGAGAAGAGTAGAGGAGAGAGCAAACAGCCTTGTGGGTTTCCAGTGCTGATGGTCCGGGGGTCAGAGACAAGCTAGCCCAGCCGCACGTGCTGCTTCCTGTCTGTCAGGAAGTCAGTGATCCACCTGCAGGTGGGCTCAGGCACACTCAGCTGGGATAGCTTGTCCTGGAGGAGAGCTGGGGTGATGGTGTTGAATGCAGAGCTGAAGTCCACAACCAGGACCCTGGCATAGGTGCCGGGGGAGTCTAGGTGCTGGAGGATGAATTGGAGTCCCATGTTGACTGCGTCATCTACAGAGCTGTTGGCTCTGTCGGCGAACTGCAGTGGGTCGAGGAGGGGGTTGCTGATGGCCTTGAGGTGGGTGAGCACGAGGCGCTCAAAGGTCTTCATTACCATAGAGGTCATGGCGACTGGTTTGTAATCATTAAGGTCTGTGATCCTCTGCTTTTTGGGACGTGGGATGATGGCGGATGTTTTGAAGCAGGCAGGTACTATGCATTCGACCAGTGAGGTGTTAAAGATGTCCGTAGACACTGGAGACAGCTGGTCTGCACAGTGCTTCAGTGTGGCGGGGGAGACAGCGTCTGGTCCAGCTGCCTTGCGGGGGTTCTGCCTCTTTAGCAGTTTGTTGACGTCTTTCTCCTGGATGGAGAGAGGTGGGGAGGGGTCTGTCTGGCTCCATTGTGTAGGGGGGGGGGTAGTGTCTCTGTCCAGGCAGGGAAGAAGAGGTGTGATAGCTGTGGAGGGGGTTGGTTGTGTGGGTCAAAGTCAGGACTGTTCCATTGTCGAATCTACAGTAGAAGTCATTAAGGTCGTTTGCAAGTCAGAGGTCATCCATAGAGTGGGGGGATTCAGTTTTGCAGCCTATGATCTCTCTAGAAGGCCTTTCCAGACTGACGAGGAGTCATTGGCTGCAAATTGTTCTTTCTTTGAGTACTGTCGTCTGGCCTCCTTAATCTCCTTGCCAAATGTGTACTTAGCCAGTCTAAACCTTTCCTTGTCTCCACTCCTGAAAGCCCTCTCCTTCTCCAAATGAAGCTGTTTGAGTCTTGCTGTGAAGCAGGGCTTGTCTTTGTTGTAACTCACCCTGGTGCGTGTTGCAATACATATGTCCTCACAGAAGCTGATGTATGACATCACAGACTCTGTGTATTCGTCCAGGCTGTTGGAAGCAGTCTTAAAAATGTCCCAGTCTGTGGTATTTAGGCAGTCACGCAGCTCCTCTACTGCTTCTCTGCTTCTCCAATTCTTGGATCTCCTGTATGCCGGGATCAGATGAATAAGAGTGTGGTCAGATAGTCACAGAGCCGCGCGGGGAACTGCATGATGTGAGAAAACGTGTTCTTTATTTGAAGGAGAAGACAAACTACTTCTTAATTGTAGCTATTTATTTATATGTCAAAATTCTAGACTTGTACAAGGACCACTTTTGGCAAAGAAAATCACAGTCAGCAAGCTGTTAATCTGTAACCAACCTTCCAAAAATGGATACATTCAATATGTCAAACAAAACATTTTACAGTATACAGAATGATTATGATTGGCTATTTGGTTGGGGAGGAGCCGCGGTTTAGACTTGGCTCTCCTCTCGTTGGTGCTTTAGGCTGGTCCCAGCCCCTGACACTCGATCCGTTCCAGGTGGAGATATCGTCGGTCCGTTCCCTTTGAGGGACGAGTTGACCTGTTGAAGAAAACATACACCTACTCTGATTTGTCCTTTCCTAGCCTAATATTTTCCATTACATCATTCTGAAGTTATGTGTGTGTTGCAGCATCTATCTTGATGACCTGACCCTTACCTCTTCATGTATTAATTCAAGTACCATGGAACTAATGCTTGATTCATCTCTCATTTATCAACAGGCCATCACATTAGTAAATTTCAGATGATTAAAAAACATATTAATTCAATTGATTTGCATATGGAATATCAAATACAATTAGTACATGTAATCACCCTAAATAAAGAACTGAATAGCTTTATTTACTCGTCTGCTACTGAGCATTATAATGCAACTGTTTTTATAAAAAATAATTTCTAACAATGATAACCTCTGCTGATGGTGCTGTAACAATGATCAAAAATCTTCTCCTCCCTGGTCGGGCATTTGATTTACTGTATATATTTAGGGAGTTTGTGAGTTAAGTTGCCCTTGTTAAAGTCCCCAAGGACAATAACTGGGGAATACGTATTCTCTCTCCACTCCTAATATTTGGTTGGCGAGTTGATGTTGAGCCACTTTCACATCAGCTTACGGAGGGATGTAAATGCCTGCCAATATATAAGAAGTGAATGCACATGGAGATTAAAACGGTCTGCAGGTGATGGAAAATGATTCCAGGTCAGGAGAACAAGTTTGCAAAATCACTTTCACATCGTTGCACCAGCTTTGCTTTATATAGAAACAGATCCCTCTACCTTTCGTTTTGTGTGAATGTATCGGGTCGCGATCCACACGCAACAGCTGGAAGGCGGGCAGCGGCATAGCGGACTCTGGTTTTTGGAAGTTTATGTGAAATTAAGATATCTGCCAGAGCAGTTTCTGAAATAAATATACACTCTTTTTGTTGAATATTTTAAAAAGTATGATGGGTTTGAAAAATATAAATGTAAGCAACTCAAGTCTGACCAAGCTCAAAAGCTGCAGGAGGAGCAACATATCTGAAAAATCGCAAGAATAGAGTGGGGAGGTATAGATAGAATGTATCATAGGAACCCAATGGTCCTCATGGAAACCCATGTTTGAATATGAAAGTTAAAAAGTCTAAATGGTATCAAAACTTTGAATGGAAGTTAGTCAATTAGTCAGGCTACACATTGTAAAGTTGAAATGAGGTGTAAAGCTTAAAATATGAAAAATGGATACATTTTTAAATGTCCCCATTCAGATCAAACGGCCCAAGGAATGAATAGGACTTCATACAAAATGGCGTACAGCGCAAGAAGAAACAAAATGGATGTCATGAATAGTTACGTCACTATTGACGGACATATTACTTGTGGTCTCATTGGCCAAATGTAGGTAGACATAGTCGTTCTTTTGGCCAAGAAACCAATCAGAGTGACGGAGGGGCGGACCAAACATAAATGTCACCACAAGATGGCAGCTTCTTCAAATGAAGATATCTTCCACTACAGTTTCTGAAATAAATATACACTCTTTTTGTTGGAAAAAAAAACACTTTCTAAAAAACTTCTCTCATGAGCAAGATACGCTGTTACTAGCATAGAAATGCCTATGAAGTTCGTGTTAGCATAATCGCTAATCATTGCAAGCTACCTTGGCAGCAAAGGCACTGCATCAGGTCGCCAAGCAACAACAGTCACGCATTTCACCATGATAAATGATAGCAGTTTTTGAGATACAAAAGCTGAATATTTTAAAAAGTATAATGGGTTTGAAAAATATAAATGTTAGCAACTCAAGTCTGACCAAGCTCAAAAGCTGCAGGAGGAGTAGCATACCTGAAAAATCTGAAGAATAGAGTGGGAAGGTATAGATAGAATGTATCATAGCAACCCAATGGTCCTCATAGAAACCCATGTTTGTTTTTGAAACTTAAAAAGTCTAAATAATAACAAAACATTGAATGGAATTTATTCAGTTAGTTTGTCGACACATTGTAAAGTTTCATTGAGGTGTCAAGCTTAAAATATGAAAAAGTGCATCCATTTTTAAATGTCCCATTCAGATCAAATGGCCATAGGAGTGAATAGGATTTCAGACAAAATGGCGTACAGCGCAAGAAGTATAAATCTTATGAAACAATACGGGTGTCATGAATAGCATACGTCACTCCCAATACAATTTCTGTAATAAATATACACTCTTTTTTTTTTTTAAAAACACATTCGAAAAAAGTTCTCTTCCTATCAACCTATCACACTATTACTAGCATTGAAATGCCTACGAAGTTAGTGTTAGCATAATTACTCATCGTTGCTAGCAACCTCACCAGCTAAGGCTGCTGCATCAGGTAGCCTAGCAACAACAGTCATGCATTTCAGAATCAGAATCAGAATCAGAATTATTTTATTTGGCCAAGTATATTTGCACAACAAATTGACTTGGTGAGGTTAGTGCATGGGGCATAGAAAACAACTGCAAATATTGACAAAAAATTATAAAATAGCAAAATATTAACAAAATAGAAATAAGAAATGTACAAATTTACAAAATAGAACAATAAAACAATGCATTTTGTAGGCTGTGCGAGCTAAGTGGCAATGAGGCAAGAGGCTGTGAAATGGGTATGGGGCATGTACACTATGAATTAGAATAATTGTAAATAGTTATAAATTACACTGTCAGTGCATTGTGTGTGTGTGTGTGTGTGTGTGTGTGTGTGTGTGTGTGTGTGTGTGTGTGTGTGTGTGTGTGTGACTGGGTGGGGGTGGGAGTCCCAGAGTCAGTGAGAGGCAGGGAGCTTGTTTGTGAGCCCCACTGCCATGGGCAAGAAACTGTTCAGGTGGTGCGAGGACCACAGACTGCGCGAGGACCTTTTGCCGGATGGAAATCTATGAAGAGGTGGGGACCAGGATGGGAAGGATCAGCTATGATCTTTCCTGCTTTCTTACTGGTCCTGGAGTGGAACAGGTCCAGGAGAGATGGCAGGTAGCAGCCTTCTTGGCTGACCAAATAGTCCGCTGCAGTCTGCCTTTGTCCTTGGCAATGGAGGCAGTGAACCAGATGGTGATTGATTGGGTGAGGATGGACTCAATGATGACAGTGTAGAACTCGACCATCACTTTCTGTGGCATGTTGAATTTCTTCAGCTGCCAAAGGAAGAACATCCTCTGCTGGGCCTTCATGATGGTGGAGGTGGTCCTGAGGTCCTGTGAAATTATTGTCCCCAGGAAACTGACTCCACAGTATTAACTGGGAAGTCACACATGAGGGGGGTGTTTGGGGCTGGGATTCTCCTGAAGTTTACTACCATCTCTACAGTTTTTAGGGCGTTCAGCTCCAAGTTGTTCTGGCTGCACCAGGAAGCTAGGCTGTCAACTTCCTCACTGTAGGCAGACTCATCCCCATTGGAGATTAATCCAATGAGGGTTGTGTCATCGGCGAAATTCAGGAGTTTGGCAGAAGGGTGGCTAGAGATGCAGCTGTCGGTGTAGAGGGAGAAGAGTAGAGGAGAGAGCAAACAGCCTTGTGGGTTTCCAGTGCTGATGGTCCGGGGGTCAGAGACAAGCTAGCCCAGCCGCACGTGCTGCTTCCTGTCTGTCAGGAAGTCAGTGATCCACCTGCAGGTGGGCTCAGGCACACTCAGCTGGGATAGCTTGTCCTGGAGGAGAGCTGGGGTGATGGTGTTGAATGCAGAGCTGAAGTCCACAACCAGGACCCTGGCATAGGTGCCGGGGGAGTCTAGGTGCTGGAGGATGAATTGGAGTCCCATGTTGACTGCGTCATCTACAGAGCTGTTGGCTCTGTCGGCGAACTGCAGTGGGTCGAGGAGGGGGTTGCTGATGGCCTTGAGGTGGGTGAGCACGAGGCGCTCAAAGGTCTTCATTACCATAGAGGTCATGGCGACTGGTTTGTAATCATTAAGGTCTGTGATCCTCTGCTTTTTGGGACGTGGGATGATGGCGGATGTTTTGAAGCAGGCAGGTACTATGCATTCGACCAGTGAGGTGTTAAAGATGTCCGTAGACACTGGAGACAGCTGGTCTGCACAGTGCTTCAGTGTGGCGGGGGAGACAGCGTCTGGTCCAGCTGCCTTGCGGGGGTTCTGCCTCTTTAGCAGTTTGTTGACGTCTTTCTCCTGGATGGAGAGAGGTGTGATGGGGAGGGGTCTGTCTGGCTCCATTGTGTAGGGGGGGGGGTAGTGTCTCTGTCCAGGCAGGGAAGAAGAGGTGTGATAGCTGTGGAGGGGGTTGGTTGTGTGGGTCAAAGTCAGGACTGTTCCATTGTCGAATCTACAGTAGAAGTCATTAAGGTCGTTTGCAAGTCAGAGGTCATCCATAGAGTGGGGGGATTCAGTTTTGCAGCCTATGATCTCTCTAGAAGGCCTTTCCAGACTGACGAGGAGTCATTGGCTGCAAATTGTTCTTTCTTTGAGTACTGTCGTCTGGCCTCCTTAATCTCCTTGCCAAATGTGTACTTAGCCAGTCTAAACCTTTCCTTGTCTCCACTCCTGAAAGCCCTCTCCTTCTCCAAATGAAGCTGTTTGAGTCTTGCTGTGAAACAGGGCTTGTCTTTGTTGTAACTCACCCTGGTGCGTGTTGCAATACATATGTCCTCACAGAAGCTGATGTATGACATCACAGACTCTGTGTATTCGTCCAGGCTGTTGGAAGCAGTCTTAAAAATGTCCCAGTCTGTGGTATTTAGGCAGTCACGCAGCTCCTCTACTGCTTCTCTGCTTCTCCAATTCTTGGATCTCCTGTATGCCGGGATCAGATGAATAAGAGTGTGGTCAGATAGTCACAGAGCCGCGCGGGGAACTGCATGATGTGAGAAAACGTGTTCTTTATTTGAAGGAGAAGACAAACTACTTCTTAATTTTAGCTATTTATTTATATGTCAAAATTCTAGACTTGTACAAGGACCACTTTTGGCAAAGAAAATCACAGTCAGCAAGCTGTTAATCTGTAACCAACCTTCCAAAAATGGATACATTCAATATGTCAAACAAAACATTTTACAGTATACAGAATGATTATGATTGGCTATTTGGTTGGGGAGGAGACTTGGCTCTCCTCTCGTTGGTGCTTTAGGCTGGTCCCAGCCCCTGACACTCGATCCGTTCCAGGTGGAGATATCGCCGGTCCGTTCCCTTTGAGGGACGAGTTGACCTGTTGAAGAAAACATACACCTACTCTGATTTGTCCTTTCCTAGCCTAATATTTTCCATTACATCATTCTGAAGTTATGTGTGTGTTGCAGCATCTATCTTGATGACCTGACCCTTACCTCTTCATGTATTAATTCAAGTACCATGGAACTAATGCTTGATTCATCTCTCATTTATCAACAGGCCATCACATTAGTAAATTTCAGATGATTAAAAAACATATTAATTCAATTGATTTGCATATGGAATATCAAATACAATTAGTACATGTAATCACCCTAAATAAAGAACTGAATAGCTTTATTTACTCGTCTGCTACTGAGCATTATAATGCAACTGTTTTTATAAAAAATAATTTCTAACAATGATAACCTCTGCTGATGGTGCTGTAACAATGATCAAAAATCTTCTCCTCCCTGGTCGGGCATTTGATTTACTGTATATATTTAGGGAGTTTGTGAGTTAAGTTGCCCTTGTTAAAGTCCCCAAGGACAATAACTGGGGAATACGTATTCTCTCTCCACTCCTAATATTTGGTTGGCGAGTTGATGTTGAGCCACTTTCACATCAGCTTACGGAGGGATGTAAATGCCTGCCAATATATAAGAAGTGAATGCACATGGAGATTAAAACGGTCTGCAGGTGATGGAAAATGATTCCAGGTCAGGAGAACAAGTTTGCAAAATCACTTTCACATCGTTGCACCAGCTTTGCTTTATATAGAAACAGATCCCTCTACCTTTCGTTTTGTGTGAATGTATCGGGTCGCGATCCACACGCAACAGCTGGAAGGCGGGCAGCGGCATAGCGGACTCTGGTTTTTGGAAGTTTATGTGAAATTAAGATATCTGCCAGAGCAGTTTCTGAAATAAATATACACTCTTTTTGTTGAATATTTTAAAAAGTATGATGGGTTTGAAAAATATAAATGTAAGCAACTCAAGTCTGACCAAGCTCAAAAGCTGCAGGAGGAGCAACATATCTGAAAAATCGCAAGAATAGAGTGGGGAGGTATAGATAGAATGTATCATAGGAACCCAATGGTCCTCATGGAAACCCATGTTTGAATATGAAAGTTAAAAAGTCTAAATGGTATCAAAACTTTGAATGGAAGTTAGTCAATTAGTCAGGCTACACATTGTAAAGTTGAAATGAGGTGTAAAGCTTAAAATATGAAAAATGGATACATTTTTAAATGTCCCCATTCAGATCAAATGGCCCAAGGAATGAATAGGACTTCATACAAAATGGCGTACAGCGCAAGAAGAAACAAAATGGATGTCATGAATAGTTACGTCACTATTGACGGACATATTACTTGTGGTCTCATTGGCCAAATGTAGGTAGACATAGTCGTTCTTTTGGCCAAGAAACCAATCAGAGTGACGGAGGGGCGGACCAAACATAAATGTCACCACAAGATGGCAGCTTCTTCAAATGAAGATATCTTCCACTACAGTTTCTGAAATAAATATACACTCTTTTTGTTGGAAAAAAAAACACTTTCTAAAAAACTTCTCTCATGAGCAAGATACGCTGTTACTAGCATAGAAATGCCTATGAAGTTCGTGTTAGCATAATCGCTAATCATTGCAAGCTACCTTGGCAGCAAAGGCACTGCATCAGGTCGCCAAGCAACAACAGTCACGCATTTCACCATGATAAATGATAGCAGTTTTTGAGATACAAAAGCTGAATATTTTAAAAAGTATAATGGGTTTGAAAAATATAAATGTTAGCAACTCAAGTCTGACCAAGCTCAAAAGCTGCAGGAGGAGTAGCATACCTGAAAAATCTGAAGAATAGAGTGGGAAGGTATAGATAGAATGTATCATAGCAACCCAATGGTCCTCATAGAAACCCATGTTTGTTTTTGAAACTTAAAAAGTCTAAATAATAACAAAACATTGAATGGAATTTATTCAGTTAGTTTGTCGACACATTGTAAAGTTTCATTGAGGTGTCAAGCTTAAAATATGAAAAAGTGCATCCATTTTTAAATGTCCCATTCAGATCAAATGGCCATAGGAGTGAATAGGATTTCAGACAAAATGGCGTACAGCGCAAGAAGTATAAATCTTATGAAACAATACGGGTGTCATGAATAGCATACGTCACTCCCAATACAATTTCTGTAATAAATATACACTCTTTTTTTTTTTTAAAAACACATTCGAAAAAAGTTCTCTTCCTATCAACCTATCACACTATTACTAGCATTGAAATGCCTACGAAGTTAGTGTTAGCATAATTACTCATCGTTGCTAGCAACCTCACCAGCTAAGGCTGCTGCATCAGGTAGCCTAGCAACAACAGTCATGCATTTCAGAATCAGAATCAGAATCAGAATTATTTTATTTGGCCAAGTATATTTGCACAACAAATTGACTTGGTGAGGTTAGTGCATGGGGCATAGAAAACAACTGCAAATATTGACAAAAAATTATAAAATAGCAAAATATTAACAAAATAGAAATAAGAAATGTACAAATTTACAAAATAGAACAATAAAACAATGCATTTTGTAGGCTGTGCGAGCTAAGTGGCAATGAGGCAAGAGGCTGTGAAATGGGTATGGGGCATGTACACTATGAATTAGAATAATTGTAAATAGTTATAAATTACACTGTCAGTGCATTGTGTGTGTGTGTGTGTGTGTGTGTGTGTGTGTGTGTGTGTGACTGGGTGGGGGTGGGTGGGGGTGGAAGTCCCAGAGTCAGTGAGAGGCAGGGAGCTTGTTTGTGAGCCCCACTGCCATGGGCAAGAAACTGTTCAGGTGGTGCGAGGACCACAGACTGCGCGAGGACCTTTTGCCGGATGGAAATCTATGAAGAGGTGGGGACCAGGATGGGAAGGATCAGCTATGATCTTTCCTGCTTTCTTACTGGTCCTGGAGTGGAACAGGTCCAGGAGAGATGGCAGGTAGCAGCCTTCTTGGCTGACCAAATAGTCCGCTGCAGTCTGCCTTTGTCCTTGGCAATGGAGGCAGTGAACCAGATGGTGATTGATTGGGTGAGGATGGACTCAATGATGACAGTGTAGAACTCAACCATCACTTTCTGTGGCATGTTGAATTTCTTCAGCTGCCAAAGGAAGAACATCCTCTGCTGGGCCTTCATGATGGTGGAGGTGGTCCTGAGGTCCTGTGAAATTATTGTCCCCAGGAAACAGACTCCACAGTATTAACTGGGAAGTCACACATGAGGGGGGTGTTTGGGGCTGGGATTCTCCTGAAGTTTACTACCATCTCTACAGTTTTTAGGGCGTTCAGCTCCAAGTTGTTCTGGCTGCACCAGGAAGCTAGGCTGTCAACTTCCTCACTGTAGGCAGACTCATCCCCATTGGAGATTAATCCAATGAGGGTTGTGTCATCGGCGAAATTCAGGAGTTTGGCAGAAGGGTGGCTAGAGATGCAGCTGTCGGTGTAGAGGGAGAAGAGTAGAGGAGAGAGCAAACAGCCTTGTGGGTTTCCAGTGCTGATGGTCCGGGGGTCAGAGACAAGCTAGCCCAGCCGCACGTGCTGCTTCCTGTCTGTCAGGAAGTCAGTGATCCACCTGCAGGTGGGCTCAGGCACACTCAGCTGGGATAGCTTGTCCTGGAGGAGAGCTGGGGTGATGGTGTTGAATGCAGAGCTGAAGTCCACAACCAGGACCCTGGCATAGGTGCCGGGGGAGTCTAGGTGCTGGAGGATGAATTGGAGTCCCATGTTGACTGCGTCATCTACAGAGCTGTTGGCTCTGTCGGCGAACTGCAGTGGGTCGAGGAGGGGGTTGCTGATGGCCTTGAGGTGGGTGAGCACGAGGCGCTCAAAGGTCTTCATTACCATAGAGGTCATGGCGACTGGTTTGTAATCATTAAGGTCTGTGATCCTCTGCTTTTTGGGACGTGGGATGATGGCGGATGTTTTGAAGCAGGCAGGTACTATGCATTCGACCAGTGAGGTGTTAAAGATGTCCGTAGACACTGGAGACAGCTGGTCTGCACAGTGCTTCAGTGTGGCGGGGGAGACAGCGTCTGGTCCAGCTGCCTTGCGGGGGTTCTGCCTCTTTAGCAGTTTGTTGACGTCTTTCTCCTGGATGGAGAGAGGTGGGGAGGGGTCTGTCTGGCTCCATTGTGTAGGGGGGGGGGTAGTGTCTCTGTCCAGGCAGGGAAGAAGAGGTGTGATAGCTGTGGAGGGGGTTGGTTGTGTGGGTCAAAGTCAGGACTGTTCCATTGTCGAATCTACAGTAGAAGTCATTAAGGTCGTTTGCAAGTCAGAGGTCATCCATAGAGTGGGGGGATTCAGTTTTGCAGCCTATGATCTCTCTAGAAGGCCTTTCCAGACTGACGAGGAGTCATTGGCTGCAAATTGTTCTTTCTTTGAGTACTGTCGTCTGGCCTCCTTAATCTCCTTGCCAAATGTGTACTTAGCCAGTCTAAACCTTTCCTTGTCTCCACTCCTGAAAGCCCTCTCCTTCTCCAAATGAAGCTGTTTGAGTCTTGCTGTGAAGCAGGGCTTGTCTTTGTTGTAACTCACCCTGGTGCGTGTTGCAATACATATGTCCTCACAGAAGCTGATGTATGACATCACAGACTCTGTGTATTCGTCCAGGCTGTTGGAAGCAGTCTTAAAAATGTCCCAGTCTGTGGTATTTAGGCAGTCACGCAGCTCCTCTACTGCTTCTCTGCTTCTCCAATTCTTGGATCTCCTGTATGCCGGGATCAGATGAATAAGAGTGTGGTCAGATAGTCACAGAGCCGCGCGGGGAACTGCATGATGTGAGAAAACGTGTTCTTTATTTGAAGGAGAAGACAAACTACTTCTTAATTGTAGCTATTTATTTATATGTCAAAATTCTAGACTTGTACAAGGACCACTTTTGGCAAAGAAAATCACAGTCAGCAAGCTGTTAATCTGTAACCAACCTTCCAAAAATGGATACATTCAATATGTCAAACAAAACATTTTACAGTATACAGAATGATTATGATTGGCTATTTGGTTGGGGAGGAGCCGCGGTTTAGACTTGGCTCTCCTCTCGTTGGTGCTTTAGGCTGGTCCCAGCCCCTGACACTCGATCCGTTCCAGGTGGAGATATCGTCGGTCCGTTCCCTTTGAGGGACGAGTTGACCTGTTGAAGAAAACATACACCTACTCTGATTTGTCCTTTCCTAGCCTAATATTTTCCATTACATCATTCTGAAGTTATGTGTGTGTTGCAGCATCTATCTTGATGACCTGACCCTTACCTCTTCATGTATTAATTCAAGTACCATGGAACTAATGCTTGATTCATCTCTCATTTATCAACAGGCCATCACATTAGTAAATTTCAGATGATTAAAAAACATATTAATTCAATTGATTTGCATATGGAATATCAAATACAATTAGTACATGTAATCACCCTAAATAAAGAACTGAATAGCTTTATTTACTCGTCTGCTACTGAGCATTATAATGCAACTGTTTTTATAAAAAATAATTTCTAACAATGATAACCTCTGCTGATGGTGCTGTAACAATGATCAAAAATCTTCTCCTCCCTGGTCGGGCATTTGATTTACTGTATATATTTAGGGAGTTTGTGAGTTAAGTTGCCCTTGTTAAAGTCCCCAAGGACAATAACTGGGGAATACGTATTCTCTCTCCACTCCTAATATTTGGTTGGCGAGTTGATGTTGAGCCACTTTCACATCAGCTTACGGAGGGATGTAAATGCCTGCCAATATATAAGAAGTGAATGCACATGGAGATTAAAACGGTCTGCAGGTGATGGAAAATGATTCCAGGTCAGGAGAACAAGTTTGCAAAATCACTTTCACATCGTTGCACCAGCTTTGCTTTATATAGAAACAGATCCCTCTACCTTTCGTTTTGTGTGAATGTATCGGGTCGCGATCCACACGCAACAGCTGGAAGGCGGGCAGCGGCATAGCGGACTCTGGTTTTTGGAAGTTTATGTGAAATTAAGATATCTGCCAGAGCAGTTTCTGAAATAAATATACACTCTTTTTGTTGAATATTTTAAAAAGTATGATGGGTTTGAAAAATATAAATGTAAGCAACTCAAGTCTGACCAAGCTCAAAAGCTGCAGGAGGAGCAACATATCTGAAAAATCGCAAGAATAGAGTGGGGAGGTATAGATAGAATGTATCATAGGAACCCAATGGTCCTCATGGAAACCCATGTTTGAATATGAAAGTTAAAAAGTCTAAATGGTATCAAAACTTTGAATGGAAGTTAGTCAATTAGTCAGGCTACACATTGTAAAGTTGAAATGAGGTGTAAAGCTTAAAATATGAAAAATGGATACATTTTTAAATGTCCCCATTCAGATCAAACGGCCCAAGGAATGAATAGGACTTCATACAAAATGGCGTACAGCGCAAGAAGAAACAAAATGGATGTCATGAATAGTTACGTCACTATTGACGGACATATTACTTGTGGTCTCATTGGCCAAATGTAGGTAGACATAGTCGTTCTTTTGGCCAAGAAACCAATCAGAGTGACGGAGGGGCGGACCAAACATAAATGTCACCACAAGATGGCAGCTTCTTCAAATGAAGATATCTTCCACTACAGTTTCTGAAATAAATATACACTCTTTTTGTTGGAAAAAAAAACACTTTCTAAAAAACTTCTCTCATGAGCAAGATACGCTGTTACTAGCATAGAAATGCCTATGAAGTTCGTGTTAGCATAATCGCTAATCATTGCAAGCTACCTTGGCAGCAAAGGCACTGCATCAGGTCGCCAAGCAACAACAGTCACGCATTTCACCATGATAAATGATAGCAGTTTTTGAGATACAAAAGCTGAATATTTTAAAAAGTATAATGGGTTTGAAAAATATAAATGTTAGCAACTCAAGTCTGACCAAGCTCAAAAGCTGCAGGAGGAGTAGCATACCTGAAAAATCTGAAGAATAGAGTGGGAAGGTATAGATAGAATGTATCATAGCAACCCAATGGTCCTCATAGAAACCCATGTTTGTTTTTGAAACTTAAAAAGTCTAAATAATAACAAAACATTGAATGGAATTTATTCAGTTAGTTTGTCGACACATTGTAAAGTTTCATTGAGGTGTCAAGCTTAAAATATGAAAAAGTGCATCCATTTTTAAATGTCCCATTCAGATCAAATGGCCATAGGAGTGAATAGGATTTCAGACAAAATGGCGTACAGCGCAAGAAGTATAAATCTTATGAAACAATACGGGTGTCATGAATAGCATACGTCACTCCCAATACAATTTCTGTAATAAATATACACTCTTTTTTTTTTTTAAAAACACATTCGAAAAAAGTTCTCTTCCTATCAACCTATCACACTATTACTAGCATTGAAATGCCTACGAAGTTAGTGTTAGCATAATTACTCATCGTTGCTAGCAACCTCACCAGCTAAGGCTGCTGCATCAGGTAGCCTAGCAACAACAGTCATGCATTTCAGAATCAGAATCAGAATCAGAATTATTTTATTTGGCCAAGTATATTTGCACAACAAATTGACTTGGTGAGGTTAGTGCATGGGGCATAGAAAACAACTGCAAATATTGACAAAAAATTATAAAATAGCAAAATATTAACAAAATAGAAATAAGAAATGTACAAATTTACAAAATAGAACAATAAAACAATGCATTTTGTAGGCTGTGCGAGCTAAGTGGCAATGAGGCAAGAGGCTGTGAAATGGGTATGGGGCATGTACACTATGAATTAGAATAATTGTAAATAGTTATAAATTACACTGTCAGTGCATTGTGTGTGTGTGTGTGTGTGTGTGTGTGTGTGTGTGTGTGTGTGTGTGTGTGTGTGTGTGTGTGTGACTGGGTGGGGGTGGGAGTCCCAGAGTCAGTGAGAGGCAGGGAGCTTGTTTGTGAGCCCCACTGCCATGGGCAAGAAACTGTTCAGGTGGTGCGAGGACCACAGACTGCGCGAGGACCTTTTGCCGGATGGAAATCTATGAAGAGGTGGGGACCAGGATGGGAAGGATCAGCTATGATCTTTCCTGCTTTCTTACTGGTCCTGGAGTGGAACAGGTCCAGGAGAGATGGCAGGTAGCAGCCTTCTTGGCTGACCAAATAGTCCGCTGCAGTCTGCCTTTGTCCTTGGCAATGGAGGCAGTGAACCAGATGGTGATTGATTGGGTGAGGATGGACTCAATGATGACAGTGTAGAACTCGACCATCACTTTCTGTGGCATGTTGAATTTCTTCAGCTGCCAAAGGAAGAACATCCTCTGCTGGGCCTTCATGATGGTGGAGGTGGTCCTGAGGTCCTGTGAAATTATTGTCCCCAGGAAACTGACTCCACAGTATTAACTGGGAAGTCACACATGAGGGGGGTGTTTGGGGCTGGGATTCTCCTGAAGTTTACTACCATCTCTACAGTTTTTAGGGCGTTCAGCTCCAAGTTGTTCTGGCTGCACCAGGAAGCTAGGCTGTCAACTTCCTCACTGTAGGCAGACTCATCCCCATTGGAGATTAATCCAATGAGGGTTGTGTCATCGGCGAAATTCAGGAGTTTGGCAGAAGGGTGGCTAGAGATGCAGCTGTCGGTGTAGAGGGAGAAGAGTAGAGGAGAGAGCAAACAGCCTTGTGGGTTTCCAGTGCTGATGGTCCGGGGGTCAGAGACAAGCTAGCCCAGCCGCACGTGCTGCTTCCTGTCTGTCAGGAAGTCAGTGATCCACCTGCAGGTGGGCTCAGGCACACTCAGCTGGGATAGCTTGTCCTGGAGGAGAGCTGGGGTGATGGTGTTGAATGCAGAGCTGAAGTCCACAACCAGGACCCTGGCATAGGTGCCGGGGGAGTCTAGGTGCTGGAGGATGAATTGGAGTCCCATGTTGACTGCGTCATCTACAGAGCTGTTGGCTCTGTCGGCGAACTGCAGTGGGTCGAGGAGGGGGTTGCTGATGGCCTTGAGGTGGGTGAGCACGAGGCGCTCAAAGGTCTTCATTACCATAGAGGTCATGGCGACTGGTTTGTAATCATTAAGGTCTGTGATCCTCTGCTTTTTGGGACGTGGGATGATGGCGGATGTTTTGAAGCAGGCAGGTACTATGCATTCGACCAGTGAGGTGTTAAAGATGTCCGTAGACACTGGAGACAGCTGGTCTGCACAGTGCTTCAGTGTGGCGGGGGAGACAGCGTCTGGTCCAGCTGCCTTGCGGGGGTTCTGCCTCTTTAGCAGTTTGTTGACGTCTTTCTCCTGGATGGAGAGAGGTGGGGAGGGGTCTGTCTGGCTCCATTGTGTAGGGGGGGGGGTAGTGTCTCTGTCCAGGCAGGGAAGAAGAGGTGTGATAGCTGTGGAGGGGGTTGGTTGTGTGGGTCAAAGTCAGGACTGTTCCATTGTCGAATCTACAGTAGAAGTCATTAAGGTCGTTTGCAAGTCAGAGGTCATCCATAGAGTGGGGGGATTCAGTTTTGCAGCCTATGATCTCTCTAGAAGGCCTTTCCAGACTGACGAGGAGTCATTGGCTGCAAATTGTTCTTTCTTTGAGTACTGTCGTCTGGCCTCCTTAATCTCCTTGCCAAATGTGTACTTAGCCAGTCTAAACCTTTCCTTGTCTCCACTACTGAAAGCCCTCTCCTTCTCCAAATGAAGCTGTTTGAGTCTTGCTGTGAAGCAGGGCTTGTCTTTGTTGTAACTCACCCTGGTGCGTGTTGCAATACATATGTCCTCACAGAAGCTGATGTATGACATCACAGACTCTGTGTATTCGTCCAGGCTGTTGGAAGCAGTCTTAAAAATGTCCCAGTCTGTGGTATTTAGGCAGTCACGCAGCTCCTCTACTGCTTCTCTGCTTCTCCAATTCTTGGATCTCCTGTATGCCGGGATCAGATGAATAAGAGTGTGGTCAGATAGTCACAGAGCCGCGCGGGGAACTGCATGATGTGAGAAAACGTGTTCTTTATTTGAAGGAGAAGACAAACTACTTCTTAATTTTAGCTATTTATTTATATGTCAAAATTCTAGACTTGTACAAGGACCACTTTTGGCAAAGAAAATCACAGTCAGCAAGCTGTTAATCTGTAACCAACCTTCCAAAAATGGATACATTCAATATGTCAAACAAAACATTTTACAGTATACAGAATGATTATGATTGGCTATTTGGTTGGGGAGGAGCCGCGGTTTAGACTTGGCTCTCCTCTCGTTGGTGCTTTAGGCTGGTCCCAGCCCCTGACACTCGATCCGTTCCAGGTGGAGATATCGCCGGTCCGTTCCCTTTGAGGGACGAGTTGACCTGTTGAAGAAAACATACACCTACTCTGATTTGTCCTTTCCTAGCCTAATATTTTCCATTACATCATTCTGAAGTTATGTGTGTGTTGCAGCATCTATCTTGATGACCTGACCCTTACCTCTTCATGTATTAATTCAAGTACCATGGAACTAATGCTTGATTCATCTCTCATTTATCAACAGGCCATCACATTAGTAAATTTCAGATGATTAAAAAACATATTAATTCAATTGATTTGCATATGGAATATCAAATACAATTAGTACATGTAATCACCCTAAATAAAGAACTGAATAGCTTTATTTACTCGTCTGCTACTGAGCATTATAATGCAACTGTTTTTATAAAAAATAATTTCTAACAATGATAACCTCTGCTGATGGTGCTGTAACAATGATCAAAAATCTTCTCCTCCCTGGTCGGGCATTTGATTTACTGTATATATTTAGGGAGTTTGTGAGTTAAGTTGCCCTTGTTAAAGTCCCCAAGGACAATAACTGGGGAATACGTATTCTCTCTCCACTCCTAATATTTGGTTGGCGAGTTGATGTTGAGCCACTTTCACATCAGCTTACGGAGGGATGTAAATGCCTGCCAATATATAAGAAGTGAATGCACATGGAGATTAAAACGGTCTGCAGGTGATGGAAAATGATTCCAGGTCAGGAGAACAAGTTTGCAAAATCACTTTCACATCGTTGCACCAGCTTTGCTTTATATAGAAACAGATCCCTCTACCTTTCGTTTTGTGTGAATGTATCGGGTCGCGATCCACACGCAACAGCTGGAAGGCGGGCAGCGGCATAGCGGACTCTGGTTTTTGGAAGTTTATGTGAAATTAAGATATCTGCCAGAGCAGTTTCTGAAATAAATATACACTCTTTTTGTTGAATATTTTAAAAAGTATGATGGGTTTGAAAAATATAAATGTAAGCAACTCAAGTCTGACCAAGCTCAAAAGCTGCAGGAGGAGCAACATATCTGAAAAATCGCAAGAATAGAGTGGGGAGGTATAGATAGAATGTATCATAGGAACCCAATGGTCCTCATGGAAACCCATGTTTGAATATGAAAGTTAAAAAGTCTAAATGGTATCAAAACTTTGAATGGAAGTTAGTCAATTAGTCAGGCTACACATTGTAAAGTTGAAATGAGGTGTAAAGCTTAAAATATGAAAAATGGATACATTTTTAAATGTCCCCATTCAGATCAAATGGCCCAAGGAATGAATAGGACTTCATACAAAATGGCGTACAGCGCAAGAAGAAACAAAATGGATGTCATGAATAGTTACGTCACTATTGACGGACATATTACTTGTGGTCTCATTGGCCAAATGTAGGTAGACATAGTCGTTCTTTTGGCCAAGAAACCAATCAGAGTGACGGAGGGGCGGACCAAACATAAATGTCACCACAAGATGGCAGCTTCTTCAAATGAAGATATCTTCCACTACAGTTTCTGAAATAAATATACACTCTTTTTGTTGGAAAAAAAAACACTTTCTAAAAAACTTCTCTCATGAGCAAGATACGCTGTTACTAGCATAGAAATGCCTATGAAGTTCGTGTTAGCATAATCGCTAATCATTGCAAGCTACCTTGGCAGCAAAGGCACTGCATCAGGTCGCCAAGCAACAACAGTCACGCATTTCACCATGATAAATGATAGCAGTTTTTGAGATACAAAAGCTGAATATTTTAAAAAGTATAATGGGTTTGAAAAATATAAATGTTAGCAACTCAAGTCTGACCAAGCTCAAAAGCTGCAGGAGGAGTAGCATACCTGAAAAATCTGAAGAATAGAGTGGGAAGGTATAGATAGAATGTATCATAGCAACCCAATGGTCCTCATAGAAACCCATGTTTGTTTTTGAAACTTAAAAAGTCTAAATAATAACAAAACATTGAATGGAATTTATTCAGTTAGTTTGTCGACACATTGTAAAGTTTCATTGAGGTGTCAAGCTTAAAATATGAAAAAGTGCATCCATTTTTAAATGTCCCATTCAGATCAAATGGCCATAGGAGTGAATAGGATTTCAGACAAAATGGCGTACAGCGCAAGAAGTATAAATCTTATGAAACAATACGGGTGTCATGAATAGCATACGTCACTCCCAATACAATTTCTGTAATAAATATACACTCTTTTTTTTTTTTAAAAACACATTCGAAAAAAGTTCTCTTCCTATCAACCTATCACACTATTACTAGCATTGAAATGCCTACGAAGTTAGTGTTAGCATAATTACTCATCGTTGCTAGCAACCTCACCAGCTAAGGCTGCTGCATCAGGTAGCCTAGCAACAACAGTCATGCATTTCAGAATCAGAATCAGAATCAGAATTATTTTATTTGGCCAAGTATATTTGCACAACAAATTGACTTGGTGAGGTTAGTGCATGGGGCATAGAAAACAACTGCAAATATTGACAAAAAATTATAAAATAGCAAAATATTAACAAAATAGAAATAAGAAATGTACAAATTTACAAAATAGAACAATAAAACAATGCATTTTGTAGGCTGTGCGAGCTAAGTGGCAATGAGGCAAGAGGCTGTGAAATGGGTATGGGGCATGTACACTATGAATTAGAATAATTGTAAATAGTTATAAATTACACTGTCAGTGCATTGTGTGTGTGTGTGTGTGTGTGTGTGTGTGTGTGTGTGTGTGTGACTGGGTGGGGGTGGGTGGGGGTGGAAGTCCCAGAGTCAGTGAGAGGCAGGGAGCTTGTTTGTGAGCCCCACTGCCATGGGCAAGAAACTGTTCAGGTGGTGCGAGGACCACAGACTGCGCGAGGACCTTTTGCCGGATGGAAATCTATGAAGAGGTGGGGACCAGGATGGGAAGGATCAGCTATGATCTTTCCTGCTTTCTTACTGGTCCTGGAGTGGAACAGGTCCAGGAGAGATGGCAGGTAGCAGCCTTCTTGGCTGACCAAATAGTCCGCTGCAGTCTGCCTTTGTCCTTGGCAATGGAGGCAGTGAACCAGATGGTGATTGATTGGGTGAGGATGGACTCAATGATGACAGTGTAGAACTCAACCATCACTTTCTGTGGCATGTTGAATTTCTTCAGCTGCCAAAGGAAGAACATCCTCTGCTGGGCCTTCATGATGGTGGAGGTGGTCCTGAGGTCCTGTGAAATTATTGTCCCCAGGAAACAGACTCCACAGTATTAACTGGGAAGTCACACATGAGGGGGGTGTTTGGGGCTGGGATTCTCCTGAAGTTTACTACCATCTCTACAGTTTTTAGGGCGTTCAGCTCCAAGTTGTTCTGGCTGCACCAGGAAGCTAGGCTGTCAACTTCCTCACTGTAGGCAGACTCATCCCCATTGGAGATTAATCCAATGAGGGTTGTGTCATCGGCGAAATTCAGGAGTTTGGCAGAAGGGTGGCTAGAGATGCAGCTGTCGGTGTAGAGGGAGAAGAGTAGAGGAGAGAGCAAACAGCCTTGTGGGTTTCCAGTGCTGATGGTCCGGGGGTCAGAGACAAGCTAGCCCAGCCGCACGTGCTGCTTCCTGTCTGTCAGGAAGTCAGTGATCCACCTGCAGGTGGGCTCAGGCACACTCAGCTGGGATAGCTTGTCCTGGAGGAGAGCTGGGGTGATGGTGTTGAATGCAGAGCTGAAGTCCACAACCAGGACCCTGGCATAGGTGCCGGGGGAGTCTAGGTGCTGGAGGATGAATTGGAGTCCCATGTTGACTGCGTCATCTACAGAGCTGTTGGCTCTGTCGGCGAACTGCAGTGGGTCGAGGAGGGGGTTGCTGATGGCCTTGAGGTGGGTGAGCACGAGGCGCTCAAAGGTCTTCATTACCATAGAGGTCATGGCGACTGGTTTGTAATCATTAAGGTCTGTGATCCTCTGCTTTTTGGGACGTGGGATGATGGCGGATGTTTTGAAGCAGGCAGGTACTATGCATTCGACCAGTGAGGTGTTAAAGATGTCCGTAGACACTGGAGACAGCTGGTCTGCACAGTGCTTCAGTGTGGCGGGGGAGACAGCGTCTGGTCCAGCTGCCTTGCGGGGGTTCTGCCTCTTTAGCAGTTTGTTGACGTCTTTCTCCTGGATGGAGAGAGGTGGGGAGGGGTCTGTCTGGCTCCATTGTGTAGGGGGGGGGGTAGTGTCTCTGTCCAGGCAGGGAAGAAGAGGTGTGATAGCTGTGGAGGGGGTTGGTTGTGTGGGTCAAAGTCAGGACTGTTCCATTGTCGAATCTACAGTAGAAGTCATTAAGGTCGTTTGCAAGTCAGAGGTCATCCATAGAGTGGGGGGATTCAGTTTTGCAGCCTATGATCTCTCTAGAAGGCCTTTCCAGACTGACGAGGAGTCATTGGCTGCAAATTGTTCTTTCTTTGAGTACTGTCGTCTGGCCTCCTTAATCTCCTTGCCAAATGTGTACTTAGCCAGTCTAAACCTTTCCTTGTCTCCACTCCTGAAAGCCCTCTCCTTCTCCAAATGAAGCTGTTTGAGTCTTGCTGTGAAGCAGGGCTTGTCTTTGTTGTAACTCACCCTGGTGCGTGTTGCAATACATATGTCCTCACAGAAGCTGATGTATGACATCACAGACTCTGTGTATTCGTCCAGGCTGTTGGAAGCAGTCTTAAAAATGTCCCAGTCTGTGGTATTTAGGCAGTCACGCAGCTCCTCTACTGCTTCTCTGCTTCTCCAATTCTTGGATCTCCTGTATGCCGGGATCAGATGAATAAGAGTGTGGTCAGATAGTCACAGAGCCGCGCGGGGAACTGCATGATGTGAGAAAACGTGTTCTTTATTTGAAGGAGAAGACAAACTACTTCTTAATTGTAGCTATTTATTTATATGTCAAAATTCTAGACTTGTACAAGGACCACTTTTGGCAAAGAAAATCACAGTCAGCAAGCTGTTAATCTGTAACCAACCTTCCAAAAATGGATACATTCAATATGTCAAACAAAACATTTTACAGTATACAGAATGATTATGATTGGCTATTTGGTTGGGGAGGAGCCGCGGTTTAGACTTGGCTCTCCTCTCGTTGGTGCTTTAGGCTGGTCCCAGCCCCTGACACTCGATCCGTTCCAGGTGGAGATATCGTCGGTCCGTTCCCTTTGAGGGACGAGTTGACCTGTTGAAGAAAACATACACCTACTCTGATTTGTCCTTTCCTAGCCTAATATTTTCCATTACATCATTCTGAAGTTATGTGTGTGTTGCAGCATCTATCTTGATGACCTGACCCTTACCTCTTCATGTATTAATTCAAGTACCATGGAACTAATGCTTGATTCATCTCTCATTTATCAACAGGCCATCACATTAGTAAATTTCAGATGATTAAAAAACATATTAATTCAATTGATTTGCATATGGAATATCAAATGCAATTAGTACATGTAATCACCCTAAATAAAGAACTGAATAGCTTTATTTACTCGTCTGCTACTGAGCATTATAATGCAACTGTTTTTATAAAAAATAATTTCTAACAATGATAACCTCTGCTGATGGTGCTGTAACAATGATCAAAAATCTTCTCCTCCCTGGTCGGGCATTTGATTTACTGTATATATTTAGGGAGTTTGTGAGTTAAGTTGCCCTTGTTAAAGTCCCCAAGGACAATAACTGGGGAATACGTATTCTCTCTCCACTCCTAATATTTGGTTGGCGAGTTGATGTTGAGCCACTTTCACATCAGCTTACGGAGGGATGTAAATGCCTGCCAATATATAAGAAGTGAATGCACATGGAGATTAAAACGGTCTGCAGGTGATGGAAAATGATTCCAGGTCAGGAGAACAAGTTTGCAAAATCACTTTCACATCGTTGCACCAGCTTTGCTTTATATAGAAACAGATCCCTCTACCTTTCGTTTTGTGTGAATGTATCGGGTCGCGATCCACACGCAACAGCTGGAAGGCGGGCAGCGGCATAGCGGACTCTGGTTTTTGGAAGTTTATGTGAAATTAAGATATCTGCCAGAGCAGTTTCTGAAATAAATATACACTCTTTTTGTTGAATATTTTAAAAAGTATGATGGGTTTGAAAAATATAAATGTAAGCAACTCAAGTCTGACCAAGCTCAAAAGCTGCAGGAGGAGCAACATATCTGAAAAATCGCAAGAATAGAGTGGGGAGGTATAGATAGAATGTATCATAGGAACCCAATGGTCCTCATGGAAACCCATGTTTGAATATGAAAGTTAAAAAGTCTAAATGGTATCAAAACTTTGAATGGAAGTTAGTCAATTAGTCAGGCTACACATTGTAAAGTTGAAATGAGGTGTAAAGCTTAAAATATGAAAAATGGATACATTTTTAAATGTCCCCATTCAGATCAAATGGCCCAAGGAATGAATAGGACTTCATACAAAATGGCGTACAGCGCAAGAAGAAACAAAATGGATGTCATGAATAGTTACGTCACTATTGACGGACATATTACTTGTGGTCTCATTGGCCAAATGTAGGTAGACATAGTCGTTCTTTTGGCCAAGAAACCAATCAGAGTGACGGAGGGGCGGACCAAACATAAATGTCACCACAAGATGGCAGCTTCTTCAAATGAAGATATCTTCCACTACAGTTTCTGAAATAAATATACACTCTTTTTGTTGGAAAAAAAAACACTTTCTAAAAAACTTCTCTCATGAGCAAGATACGCTGTTACTAGCATAGAAATGCCTATGAAGTTCGTGTTAGCATAATCGCTAATCATTGCAAGCTACCTTGGCAGCAAAGGCACTGCATCAGGTCGCCAAGCAACAACAGTCACGCATTTCACCATGATAAATGATAGCAGTTTTTGAGATACAAAAGCTGAATATTTTAAAAAGTATAATGGGTTTGAAAAATATAAATGTTAGCAACTCAAGTCTGACCAAGCTCAAAAGCTGCAGGAGGAGTAGCATACCTGAAAAATCTGAAGAATAGAGTGGGAAGGTATAGATAGAATGTATCATAGCAACCCAATGGTCCTCATAGAAACCCATGTTTGTTTTTGAAACTTAAAAAGTCTAAATAATAACAAAACATTGAATGGAATTTATTCAGTTAGTTTGTCGACACATTGTAAAGTTTCATTGAGGTGTCAAGCTTAAAATATGAAAAAGTGCATCCATTTTTAAATGTCCCATTCAGATCAAATGGCCATAGGAGTGAATAGGATTTCAGACAAAATGGCGTACAGCGCAAGAAGTATAAATCTTATGAAACAATACGGGTGTCATGAATAGCATACGTCACTCCCAATACAATTTCTGTAATAAATATACACTCTTTTTTTTTTTTAAAAACACATTCGAAAAAAGTTCTCTTCCTATCAACCTATCACACTATTACTAGCATTGAAATGCCTACGAAGTTAGTGTTAGCATAATTACTCATCGTTGCTAGCAACCTCACCAGCTAAGGCTGCTGCATCAGGTAGCCTAGCAACAACAGTCATGCATTTCAGAATCAGAATCAGAATCAGAATTATTTTATTTGGCCAAGTATATTTGCACAACAAATTGACTTGGTGAGGTTAGTGCATGGGGCATAGAAAACAACTGCAAATATTGACAAAAAATTATAAAATAGCAAAATATTAACAAAATAGAAATAAGAAATGTACAAATTTACAAAATAGAACAATAAAACAATGCATTTTGTAGGCTGTGCGAGCTAAGTGGCAATGAGGCAAGAGGCTGTGAAATGGGTATGGGGCATGTACACTATGAATTAGAATAATTGTAAATAGTTATAAATTACACTGTCAGTGCATTGTGTGTGTGTGTGTGTGTGTGTGTGTGTGTGTGTGTGTGTGTGTGTGTGTGTGTGTGTGTGTGTGTGTGTGTGTGTGTGTGTGTGTGACTGGGTGGGGGTGGGTGGGGGTGGAAGTCCCAGAGTCAGTGAGAGGCAGGGAGCTTGTTTGTGAGCCCCACTGCCATGGGCAAGAAACTGTTCAGGTGGTGCGAGGACCACAGACTGCGCGAGGACCTTTTGCCGGATGGAAATCTATGAAGAGGTGGGGACCAGGATGGGAAGGATCAGCTATGATCTTTCCTGCTTTCTTACTGGTCCTGGAGTGGAACAGGTCCAGGAGAGATGGCAGGTAGCAGCCTTCTTGGCTGACCAAATAGTCCGCTGCAGTCTGCCTTTGTCCTTGGCAATGGAGGCAGTGAACCAGATGGTGATTGATTGGGTGAGGATGGACTCAATGATGACAGTGTAGAACTCAACCATCACTTTCTGTGGCATGTTGAATTTCTTCAGCTGCCAAAGGAAGAACATCCTCTGCTGGGCCTTCATGATGGTGGAGGTGGTCCTGAGGTCCTGTGAAATTATTGTCCCCAGGAAACAGACTCCACAGTATTAACTGGGAAGTCACACATGAGGGGGGTGTTTGGGGCTGGGATTCTCCTGAAGTTTACTACCATCTCTACAGTTTTTAGGGCGTTCAGCTCCAAGTTGTTCTGGCTGCACCAGGAAGCTAGGCTGTCAACTTCCTCACTGTAGGCAGACTCATCCCCATTGGAGATTAATCCAATGAGGGTTGTGTCATCGGCGAAATTCAGGAGTTTGGCAGAAGGGTGGCTAGAGATGCAGCTGTCGGTGTAGAGGGAGAAGAGTAGAGGAGAGAGCAAACAGCCTTGTGGGTTTCCAGTGCTGATGGTCCGGGGGTCAGAGACAAGCTAGCCCAGCCGCACGTGCTGCTTCCTGTCTGTCAGGAAGTCAGTGATCCACCTGCAGGTGGGCTCAGGCACACTCAGCTGGGATAGCTTGTCCTGGAGGAGAGCTGGGGTGATGGTGTTGAATGCAGAGCTGAAGTCCACAACCAGGACCCTGGCATAGGTGCCGGGGGAGTCTAGGTGCTGGAGGATGAATTGGAGTCCCATGTTGACTGCGTCATCTACAGAGCTGTTGGCTCTGTCGGCGAACTGCAGTGGGTCGAGGAGGGGGTTGCTGATGGCCTTGAGGTGGGTGAGCACGAGGCGCTCAAAGGTCTTCATTACCATAGAGGTCATGGCGACTGGTTTGTAATCATTAAGGTCTGTGATCCTCTGCTTTTTGGGACGTGGGATGATGGCGGATGTTTTGAAGCAGGCAGGTACTATGCATTCGACCAGTGAGGTGTTAAAGATGTCCGTAGACACTGGAGACAGCTGGTCTGCACAGTGCTTCAGTGTGGCGGGGGAGACAGCGTCTGGTCCAGCTGCCTTGCGGGGGTTCTGCCTCTTTAGCAGTTTGTTGACGTCTTTCTCCTGGATGGAGAGAGGTGTGATGGGGAGGGGTCTGTCTGGCTCCATTGTGTAGGGGGGGGGGTAGTGTCTCTGTCCAGGCAGGGAAGAAGAGGTGTGATAGCTGTGGAGGGGGTTGGTTGTGTGGGTCAAAGTCAGGACTGTTCCATTGTCGAATCTACAGTAGAAGTCATTAAGGTCGTTTGCAAGTCAGAGGTCATCCATAGAGTGGGGGGATTCAGTTTTGCAGCCTATGATCTCTCTAGAAGGCCTTTCCAGACTGACGAGGAGTCATTGGCTGCAAATTGTTCTTTCTTTGAGTACTGTCGTCTGGCCTCCTTAATCTCCTTGCCAAATGTGTACTTAGCCAGTCTAAACCTTTCCTTGTCTCCACTCCTGAAAGCCCTCTCCTTCTCCAAATGAAGCTGTTTGAGTCTTGCTGTGAAGCAGGGCTTGTCTTTGTTGTAACTCACCCTGGTGCGTGTTGCAATACATATGTCCTCACAGAAGCTGATGTATGACATCACAGACTCTGTGTATTCGTCCAGGCTGTTGGAAGCAGTCTTAAAAATGTCCCAGTCTGTGGTATTTAGGCAGTCACGCAGCTCCTCTACTGCTTCTCTGCTTCTCCAATTCTTGGATCTCCTGTATGCCGGGATCAGATGAATAAGAGTGTGGTCAGATAGTCACAGAGCCGCGCGGGGAACTGCATGATGTGAGAAAACGTGTTCTTTATTTGAAGGAGAAGACAAACTACTTCTTAATTGTAGCTATTTATTTATATGTCAAAATTCTAGACTTGTACAAGGACCACTTTTGGCAAAGAAAATCACAGTCAGCAAGCTGTTAATCTGTAACCAACCTTCCAAAAATGGATACATTCAATATGTCAAACAAAACATTTTACAGTATACAGAATGATTATGATTGGCTATTTGGTTGGGGAGGAGCCGCGGTTTAGACTTGGCTCTCCTCTCGTTGGTGCTTTAGGCTGGTCCCAGCCCCTGACACTCGATCCGTTCCAGGTGGAGATATCGTCGGTCCGTTCCCTTTGAGGGACGAGTTGACCTGTTGAAGAAAACATACACCTACTCTGATTTGTCCTTTCCTAGCCTAATATTTTCCATTACATCATTCTGAAGTTATGTGTGTGTTGCAGCATCTATCTTGATGACCTGACCCTTACCTCTTCATGTATTAATTCAAGTACCATGGAACTAATGCTTGATTCATCTCTCATTTATCAACAGGCCATCACATTAGTAAATTTCAGATGATTAAAAAACATATTAATTCAATTGATTTGCATATGGAATATCAAATACAATTAGTACATGTAATCACCCTAAATAAAGAACTGAATAGCTTTATTTACTCGTCTGCTACTGAGCATTATAATGCAACTGTTTTTATAAAAAATAATTTCTAACAATGATAACCTCTGCTGATGGTGCTGTAACAATGATCAAAAATCTTCTCCTCCCTGGTCGGGCATTTGATTTACTGTATATATTTAGGGAGTTTGTGAGTTAAGTTGCCCTTGTTAAAGTCCCCAAGGACAATAACTGGGGAATACGTATTCTCTCTCCACTCCTAATATTTGGTTGGCGAGTTGATGTTGAGCCACTTTCACATCAGCTTACGGAGGGATGTAAATGCCTGCCAATATATAAGAAGTGAATGCACATGGAGATTAAAACGGTCTGCAGGTGATGGAAAATGATTCCAGGTCAGGAGAACAAGTTTGCAAAATCACTTTCACATCGTTGCACCAGCTTTGCTTTATATAGAAACAGATCCCTCTACCTTTCGTTTTGTGTGAATGTATCGGGTCGCGATCCACACGCAACAGCTGGAAGGCGGGCAGCGGCATAGCGGACTCTGGTTTTTGGAAGTTTATGTGAAATTAAGATATCTGCCAGAGCAGTTTCTGAAATAAATATACACTCTTTTTGTTGAATATTTTAAAAAGTATGATGGGTTTGAAAAATATAAATGTAAGCAACTCAAGTCTGACCAAGCTCAAAAGCTGCAGGAGGAGCAACATATCTGAAAAATCGCAAGAATAGAGTGGGGAGGTATAGATAGAATGTATCATAGGAACCCAATGGTCCTCATGGAAACCCATGTTTGAATATGAAAGTTAAAAAGTCTAAATGGTATCAAAACTTTGAATGGAAGTTAGTCAATTAGTCAGGCTACACATTGTAAAGTTGAAATGAGGTGTAAAGCTTAAAATATGAAAAATGGATACATTTTTAAATGTCCCCATTCAGATCAAATGGCCCAAGGAATGAATAGGACTTCATACAAAATGGCGTACAGCGCAAGAAGAAACAAAATGGATGTCATGAATAGTTACGTCACTATTGACGGACATATTACTTGTGGTCTCATTGGCCAAATGTAGGTAGACATAGTCGTTCTTTTGGCCAAGAAACCAATCAGAGTGACGGAGGGGCGGACCAAACATAAATGTCACCACAAGATGGCAGCTTCTTCAAATGAAGATATCTTCCACTACAGTTTCTGAAATAAATATACACTCTTTTTGTTGGAAAAAAAAACACTTTCTAAAAAACTTCTCTCATGAGCAAGATACGCTGTTACTAGCATAGAAATGCCTATGAAGTTCGTGTTAGCATAATCGCTAATCATTGCAAGCTACCTTGGCAGCAAAGGCACTGCATCAGGTCGCCAAGCAACAACAGTCACGCATTTCACCATGATAAATGATAGCAGTTTTTGAGATACAAAAGCTGAATATTTTAAAAAGTATAATGGGTTTGAAAAATATAAATGTTAGCAACTCAAGTCTGACCAAGCTCAAAAGCTGCAGGAGGAGTAGCATACCTGAAAAATCTGAAGAATAGAGTGGGAAGGTATAGATAGAATGTATCATAGCAACCCAATGGTCCTCATAGAAACCCATGTTTGTTTTTGAAACTTAAAAAGTCTAAATAATAACAAAACATTGAATGGAATTTATTCAGTTAGTTTGTCGACACATTGTAAAGTTTCATTGAGGTGTCAAGCTTAAAATATGAAAAAGTGCATCCATTTTTAAATGTCCCATTCAGATCAAATGGCCATAGGAGTGAATAGGATTTCAGACAAAATGGCGTACAGCGCAAGAAGTATAAATCTTATGAAACAATACGGGTGTCATGAATAGCATACGTCACTCCCAATACAATTTCTGTAATAAATATACACTCTTTTTTTTTTTTAAAAACACATTCGAAAAAAGTTCTCTTCCTATCAACCTATCACACTATTACTAGCATTGAAATGCCTACGAAGTTAGTGTTAGCATAATTACTCATCGTTGCTAGCAACCTCACCAGCTAAGGCTGCTGCATCAGGTAGCCTAGCAACAACAGTCATGCATTTCAGAATCAGAATCAGAATCAGAATTATTTTATTTGGCCAAGTATATTTGCACAACAAATTGACTTGGTGAGGTTAGTGCATGGGGCATAGAAAACAACTGCAAATATTGACAAAAAATTATAAAATAGCAAAATATTAACAAAATAGAAATAAGAAATGTACAAATTTACAAAATAGAACAATAAAACAATGCATTTTGTAGGCTGTGCGAGCTAAGTGGCAATGAGGCAAGAGGCTGTGAAATGGGTATGGGGCATGTACACTATGAATTAGAATAATTGTAAATAGTTATAAATTACACTGTCAGTGCATTGTGTGTGTGTGTGTGTGTGTGTGTGTGTGTGTGTGTGTGTGTGTGTGTGTGTGTGTGACTGGGTGGGGGTGGGTGGGGGTGGAAGTCCCAGAGTCAGTGAGAGGCAGGGAGCTTGTTTGTGAGCCCCACTGCCATGGGCAAGAAACTGTTCAGGTGGTGCGAGGACCACAGACTGCGCGAGGACCTTTTGCCGGATGGAAATCTATGAAGAGGTGGGGACCAGGATGGGAAGGATCAGCTATGATCTTTCCTGCTTTCTTACTGGTCCTGGAGTGGAACAGGTCCAGGAGAGATGGCAGGTAGCAGCCTTCTTGGCTGACCAAATAGTCCGCTGCAGTCTGCCTTTGTCCTTGGCAATGGAGGCAGTGAACCAGATGGTGATTGATTGGGTGAGGATGGACTCAATGATGACAGTGTAGAACTCAACCATCACTTTCTGTGGCATGTTGAATTTCTTCAGCTGCCAAAGGAAGAACATCCTCTGCTGGGCCTTCATGATGGTGGAGGTGGTCCTGAGGTCCTGTGAAATTATTGTCCCCAGGAAACAGACTCCACAGTATTAACTGGGAAGTCACACATGAGGGGGGTGTTTGGGGCTGGGATTCTCCTGAAGTTTACTACCATCTCTACAGTTTTTAGGGCGTTCAGCTCCAAGTTGTTCTGGCTGCACCAGGAAGCTAGGCTGTCAACTTCCTCACTGTAGGCAGACTCATCCCCATTGGAGATTAATCCAATGAGGGTTGTGTCATCGGCGAAATTCAGGAGTTTGGCAGAAGGGTGGCTAGAGATGCAGCTGTCGGTGTAGAGGGAGAAGAGTAGAGGAGAGAGCAAACAGCCTTGTGGGTTTCCAGTGCTGATGGTCCGGGGGTCAGAGACAAGCTAGCCCAGCCGCACGTGCTGCTTCCTGTCTGTCAGGAAGTCAGTGATCCACCTGCAGGTGGGCTCAGGCACACTCAGCTGGGATAGCTTGTCCTGGAGGAGAGCTGGGGTGATGGTGTTGAATGCAGAGCTGAAGTCCACAACCAGGACCCTGGCATAGGTGCCGGGGGAGTCTAGGTGCTGGAGGATGAATTGGAGTCCCATGTTGACTGCGTCATCTACAGAGCTGTTGGCTCTGTCGGCGAACTGCAGTGGGTCGAGGAGGGGGTTGCTGATGGCCTTGAGGTGGGTGAGCACGAGGCGCTCAAAGGTCTTCATTACCATAGAGGTCATGGCGACTGGTTTGTAATCATTAAGGTCTGTGATCCTCTGCTTTTTGGGACGTGGGATGATGGCGGATGTTTTGAAGCAGGCAGGTACTATGCATTCGACCAGTGAGGTGTTAAAGATGTCCGTAGACACTGGAGACAGCTGGTCTGCACAGTGCTTCAGTGTGGCGGGGGAGACAGCGTCTGGTCCAGCTGCCTTGCGGGGGTTCTGCCTCTTTAGCAGTTTGTTGACGTCTTTCTCCTGGATGGAGAGAGGTGGGGAGGGGTCTGTCTGGCTCCATTGTGTAGGGGGGGGGGTAGTGTCTCTGTCCAGGCAGGGAAGAAGAGGTGTGATAGCTGTGGAGGGGGTTGGTTGTGTGGGTCAAAGTCAGGACTGTTCCATTGTCGAATCTACAGTAGAAGTCATTAAGGTCGTTTGCAAGTCAGAGGTCATCCATAGAGTGGGGGGATTCAGTTTTGCAGCCTATGATCTCTCTAGAAGGCCTTTCCAGACTGACGAGGAGTCATTGGCTGCAAATTGTTCTTTCTTTGAGTACTGTCGTCTGGCCTCCTTAATCTCCTTGCCAAATGTGTACTTAGCCAGTCTAAACCTTTCCTTGTCTCCACTCCTGAAAGCCCTCTCCTTCTCCAAATGAAGCTGTTTGAGTCTTGCTGTGAAGCAGGGCTTGTCTTTGTTGTAACTCACCCTGGTGCGTGTTGCAATACATATGTCCTCACAGAAGCTGATGTATGACATCACAGACTCTGTGTATTCGTCCAGGCTGTTGGAAGCAGTCTTAAAAATGTCCCAGTCTGTGGTATTTAGGCAGTCACGCAGCTCCTCTACTGCTTCTCTGCTTCTCCAATTCTTGGATCTCCTGTATGCCGGGATCAGATGAATAAGAGTGTGGTCAGATAGTCACAGAGCCGCGCGGGGAACTGCATGATGTGAGAAAACGTGTTCTTTATTTGAAGGAGAAGACAAACTACTTCTTAATTGTAGCTATTTATTTATATGTCAAAATTCTAGACTTGTACAAGGACCACTTTTGGCAAAGAAAATCACAGTCAGCAAGCTGTTAATCTGTAACCAACCTTCCAAAAATGGATACATTCAATATGTCAAACAAAACATTTTACAGTATACAGAATGATTATGATTGGCTATTTGGTTGGGGAGGAGCCGCGGTTTAGACTTGGCTCTCCTCTCGTTGGTGCTTTAGGCTGGTCCCAGCCCCTGACACTCGATCCGTTCCAGGTGGAGATATCGTCGGTCCGTTCCCTTTGAGGGACGAGTTGACCTGTTGAAGAAAACATACACCTACTCTGATTTGTCCTTTCCTAGCCTAATATTTTCCATTACATCATTCTGAAGTTATGTGTGTGTTGCAGCATCTATCTTGATGACCTGACCCTTACCTCTTCATGTATTAATTCAAGTACCATGGAACTAATGCTTGATTCATCTCTCATTTATCAACAGGCCATCACATTAGTAAATTTCAGATGATTAAAAAACATATTAATTCAATTGATTTGCATATGGAATATCAAATACAATTAGTACATGTAATCACCCTAAATAAAGAACTGAATAGCTTTATTTACTCATCTGCTACTGAGCATTATAATGCAACTGTTTTTATAAAAAATAATTTCTAACAATGATAACCTCTGCTGATGGTGCTGTAACAATGATCAAAAATCTTCTCCTCCCTGGTCGGGCATTTGATTTACTGTATATATTTAGGGAGTTTGTGAGTTAAGTTGCCCTTGTTAAAGTCCCCAAGGACAATAACTGGGGAATACGTATTCTCTCTCCACTCCTAATATTTGGTTGGCGAGTTGATGTTGAGCCACTTTCACATCAGCTTACGGAGGGATGTAAATGCCTGCCAATATATAAGAAGTGAATGCACATGGAGATTAAAACGGTCTGCAGGTGATGGAAAATGATTCCAGGTCAGGAGAACAAGTTTGCAAAATCACTTTCACATCGTTGCACCAGCTTTGCTTTATATAGAAACAGATCCCTCTACCTTTCGTTTTGTGTGAATGTATCGGGTCGCGATCCACACGCAACAGCTGGAAGGCGGGCAGCGGCATAGCGGACTCTGGTTTTTGGAAGTTTATGTGAAATTAAGATATCTGCCAGAGCAGTTTCTGAAATAAATATACACTCTTTTTGTTGAATATTTTAAAAAGTATGATGGGTTTGAAAAATATAAATGTAAGCAACTCAAGTCTGACCAAGCTCAAAAGCTGCAGGAGGAGCAACATATCTGAAAAATCGCAAGAATAGAGTGGGGAGGTATAGATAGAATGTATCATAGGAACCCAATGGTCCTCATGGAAACCCATGTTTGAATATGAAAGTTAAAAAGTCTAAATGGTATCAAAACTTTGAATGGAAGTTAGTCAATTAGTCAGGCTACACATTGTAAAGTTGAAATGAGGTGTAAAGCTTAAAATATGAAAAATGGATACATTTTTAAATGTCCCCATTCAGATCAAATGGCCCAAGGAATGAATAGGACTTCATACAAAATGGCGTACAGCGCAAGAAGAAACAAAATGGATGTCATGAATAGTTACGTCACTATTGACGGACATATTACTTGTGGTCTCATTGGCCAAATGTAGGTAGACATAGTCGTTCTTTTGGCCAAGAAACCAATCAGAGTGACGGAGGGGCGGACCAAACATAAATGTCACCACAAGATGGCAGCTTCTTCAAATGAAGATATCTTCCACTACAGTTTCTGAAATAAATATACACTCTTTTTGTTGGAAAAAAAAACACTTTCTAAAAAACTTCTCTCATGAGCAAGATACGCTGTTACTAGCATAGAAATGCCTATGAAGTTCGTGTTAGCATAATCGCTAATCATTGCAAGCTACCTTGGCAGCAAAGGCACTGCATCAGGTCGCCAAGCAACAACAGTCACGCATTTCACCATGATAAATGATAGCAGTTTTTGAGATACAAAAGCTGAATATTTTAAAAAGTATAATGGGTTTGAAAAATATAAATGTTAGCAACTCAAGTCTGACCAAGCTCAAAAGCTGCAGGAGGAGTAGCATACCTGAAAAATCTGAAGAATAGAGTGGGAAGGTATAGATAGAATGTATCATAGCAACCCAATGGTCCTCATAGAAACCCATGTTTGTTTTTGAAACTTAAAAAGTCTAAATAATAACAAAACATTGAATGGAATTTATTCAGTTAGTTTGTCGACACATTGTAAAGTTTCATTGAGGTGTCAAGCTTAAAATATGAAAAAGTGCATCCATTTTTAAATGTCCCATTCAGATCAAATGGCCATAGGAGTGAATAGGATTTCAGACAAAATGGCGTACAGCGCAAGAAGTATAAATCTTATGAAACAATACGGGTGTCATGAATAGCATACGTCACTCCCAATACAATTTCTGTAATAAATATACACTCTTTTTTTTTTTTAAAAACACATTCGAAAAAAGTTCTCTTCCTATCAACCTATCACACTATTACTAGCATTGAAATGCCTACGAAGTTAGTGTTAGCATAATTACTCATCGTTGCTAGCAACCTCACCAGCTAAGGCTGCTGCATCAGGTAGCCTAGCAACAACAGTCATGCATTTCAGAATCAGAATCAGAATCAGAATTATTTTATTTGGCCAAGTATATTTGCACAACAAATTGACTTGGTGAGGTTAGTGCATGGGGCATAGAAAACAACTGCAAATATTGACAAAAAATTATAAAATAGCAAAATATTAACAAAATAGAAATAAGAAATGTACAAATTTACAAAATAGAACAATAAAACAATGCATTTTGTAGGCTGTGCGAGCTAAGTGGCAATGAGGCAAGAGGCTGTGAAATGGGTATGGGGCATGTACACTATGAATTAGAATAATTGTAAATAGTTATAAATTACACTGTCAGTGCATTGTGTGTGTGTGTGTGTGTGTGTGTGTGTGTGTGTGTGTGTGTGTGTGTGTGTGACTGGGTGGGGGTGGGTGGGGGTGGAAGTCCCAGAGTCAGTGAGAGGCAGGGAGCTTGTTTGTGAGCCCCACTGCCATGGGCAAGAAACTGTTCAGGTGGTGCGAGGACCACAGACTGCGCGAGGACCTTTTGCCGGATGGAAATCTATGAAGAGGTGGGGACCAGGATGGGAAGGATCAGCTATGATCTTTCCTGCTTTCTTACTGGTCCTGGAGTGGAACAGGTCCAGGAGAGATGGCAGGTAGCAGCCTTCTTGGCTGACCAAATAGTCCGCTGCAGTCTGCCTTTGTCCTTGGCAATGGAGGCAGTGAACCAGATGGTGATTGATTGGGTGAGGATGGACTCAATGATGACAGTGTAGAACTCAACCATCACTTTCTGTGGCATGTTGAATTTCTTCAGCTGCCAAAGGAAGAACATCCTCTGCTGGGCCTTCATGATGGTGGAGGTGGTCCTGAGGTCCTGTGAAATTATTGTCCCCAGGAAACAGACTCCACAGTATTAACTGGGAAGTCACACATGAGGGGGGTGTTTGGGGCTGGGATTCTCCTGAAGTTTACTACCATCTCTACAGTTTTTAGGGCGTTCAGCTCCAAGTTGTTCTGGCTGCACCAGGAAGCTAGGCTGTCAACTTCCTCACTGTAGGCAGACTCATCCCCATTGGAGATTAATCCAATGAGGGTTGTGTCATCGGCGAAATTCAGGAGTTTGGCAGAAGGGTGGCTAGAGATGCAGCTGTCGGTGTAGAGGGAGAAGAGTAGAGGAGAGAGCAAACAGCCTTGTGGGTTTCCAGTGCTGATGGTCCGGGGGTCAGAGACAAGCTAGCCCAGCCGCACGTGCTGCTTCCTGTCTGTCAGGAAGTCAGTGATCCACCTGCAGGTGGGCTCAGGCACACTCAGCTGGGATAGCTTGTCCTGGAGGAGAGCTGGGGTGATGGTGTTGAATGCAGAGCTGAAGTCCACAACCAGGACCCTGGCATAGGTGCCGGGGGAGTCTAGGTGCTGGAGGATGAATTGGAGTCCCATGTTGACTGCGTCATCTACAGAGCTGTTGGCTCTGTCGGCGAACTGCAGTGGGTCGAGGAGGGGGTTGCTGATGGCCTTGAGGTGGGTGAGCACGAGGCGCTCAAAGGTCTTCATTACCATAGAGGTCATGGCGACTGGTTTGTAATCATTAAGGTCTGTGATCCTCTGCTTTTTGGGACGTGGGATGATGGCGGATGTTTTGAAGCAGGCAGGTACTATGCATTCGACCAGTGAGGTGTTAAAGATGTCCGTAGACACTGGAGACAGCTGGTCTGCACAGTGCTTCAGTGTGGCGGGGGAGACAGCGTCTGGTCCAGCTGCCTTGCGGGGGTTCTGCCTCTTTAGCAGTTTGTTGACGTCTTTCTCCTGGATGGAGAGAGGTGGGGAGGGGTCTGTCTGGCTCCATTGTGTAGGGGGGGGGGTAGTGTCTCTGTCCAGGCAGGGAAGAAGAGGTGTGATAGCTGTGGAGGGGGTTGGTTGTGTGGGTCAAAGTCAGGACTGTTCCATTGTCGAATCTACAGTAGAAGTCATTAAGGTCGTTTGCAAGTCAGAGGTCATCCATAGAGTGGGGGGATTCAGTTTTGCAGCCTATGATCTCTCTAGAAGGCCTTTCCAGACTGACGAGGAGTCATTGGCTGCAAATTGTTCTTTCTTTGAGTACTGTCGTCTGGCCTCCTTAATCTCCTTGCCAAATGTGTACTTAGCCAGTCTAAACCTTTCCTTGTCTCCACTCCTGAAAGCCCTCTCCTTCTCCAAATGAAGCTGTTTGAGTCTTGCTGTGAAGCAGGGCTTGTCTTTGTTGTAACTCACCCTGGTGCGTGTTGCAATACATATGTCCTCACAGAAGCTGATGTATGACATCACAGACTCTGTGTATTCGTCCAGGCTGTTGGAAGCAGTCTTAAAAATGTCCCAGTCTGTGGTATTTAGGCAGTCACGCAGCTCCTCTACTGCTTCTCTGCTTCTCCAATTCTTGGATCTCCTGTATGCCGGGATCAGATGAATAAGAGTGTGGTCAGATAGTCACAGAGCCGCGCGGGGAACTGCATGATGTGAGAAAACGTGTTCTTTATTTGAAGGAGAAGACAAACTACTTCTTAATTGTAGCTATTTATTTATATGTCAAAATTCTAGACTTGTACAAGGACCACTTTTGGCAAAGAAAATCACAGTCAGCAAGCTGTTAATCTGTAACCAACCTTCCAAAAATGGATACATTCAATATGTCAAACAAAACATTTTACAGTATACAGAATGATTATGATTGGCTATTTGGTTGGGGAGGAGCCGCGGTTTAGACTTGGCTCTCCTCTCGTTGGTGCTTTAGGCTGGTCCCAGCCCCTGACACTCGATCCGTTCCAGGTGGAGATATCGTCGGTCCGTTCCCTTTGAGGGACGAGTTGACCTGTTGAAGAAAACATACACCTACTCTGATTTGTCCTTTCCTAGCCTAATATTTTCCATTACATCATTCTGAAGTTATGTGTGTGTTGCAGCATCTATCTTGATGACCTGACCCTTACCTCTTCATGTATTAATTCAAGTACCATGGAACTAATGCTTGATTCATCTCTCATTTATCAACAGGCCATCACATTAGTAAATTTCAGATGATTAAAAAACATATTAATTCAATTGATTTGCATATGGAATATCAAATACAATTAGTACATGTAATCACCCTAAATAAAGAACTGAATAGCTTTATTTACTCGTCTGCTACTGAGCATTATAATGCAACTGTTTTTATAAAAAATAATTTCTAACAATGATAACCTCTGCTGATGGTGCTGTAACAATGATCAAAAATCTTCTCCTCCCTGGTCGGGCATTTGATTTACTGTATATATTTAGGGAGTTTGTGAGTTAAGTTGCCCTTGTTAAAGTCCCCAAGGACAATAACTGGGGAATACGTATTCTCTCTCCACTCCTAATATTTGGTTGGCGAGTTGATGTTGAGCCACTTTCACATCAGCTTACGGAGGGATGTAAATGCCTGCCAATATATAAGAAGTGAATGCACATGGAGATTAAAACGGTCTGCAGGTGATGGAAAATGATTCCAGGTCAGGAGAACAAGTTTGCAAAATCACTTTCACATCGTTGCACCAGCTTTGCTTTATATAGAAACAGATCCCTCTACCTTTCGTTTTGTGTGAATGTATCGGGTCGCGATCCACACGCAACAGCTGGAAGGCGGGCAGCGGCATAGCGGACTCTGGTTTTTGGAAGTTTATGTGAAATTAAGATATCTGCCAGAGCAGTTTCTGAAATAAATATACACTCTTTTTGTTGAATATTTTAAAAAGTATGATGGGTTTGAAAAATATAAATGTAAGCAACTCAAGTCTGACCAAGCTCAAAAGCTGCAGGAGGAGCAACATATCTGAAAAATCGCAAGAATAGAGTGGGGAGGTATAGATAGAATGTATCATAGGAACCCAATGGTCCTCATGGAAACCCATGTTTGAATATGAAAGTTAAAAAGTCTAAATGGTATCAAAACTTTGAATGGAAGTTAGTCAATTAGTCAGGCTACACATTGTAAAGTTGAAATGAGGTGTAAAGCTTAAAATATGAAAAATGGATACATTTTTAAATGTCCCCATTCAGATCAAATGGCCCAAGGAATGAATAGGACTTCATACAAAATGGCGTACAGCGCAAGAAGAAACAAAATGGATGTCATGAATAGTTACGTCACTATTGACGGACATATTACTTGTGGTCTCATTGGCCAAATGTAGGTAGACATAGTCGTTCTTTTGGCCAAGAAACCAATCAGAGTGACGGAGGGGCGGACCAAACATAAATGTCACCACAAGATGGCAGCTTCTTCAAATGAAGATATCTTCCACTACAGTTTCTGAAATAAATATACACTCTTTTTGTTGGAAAAAAAAACACTTTCTAAAAAACTTCTCTCATGAGCAAGATACGCTGTTACTAGCATAGAAATGCCTATGAAGTTCGTGTTAGCATAATCGCTAATCATTGCAAGCTACCTTGGCAGCAAAGGCACTGCATCAGGTCGCCAAGCAACAACAGTCACGCATTTCACCATGATAAATGATAGCAGTTTTTGAGATACAAAAGCTGAATATTTTAAAAAGTATAATGGGTTTGAAAAATATAAATGTTAGCAACTCAAGTCTGACCAAGCTCAAAAGCTGCAGGAGGAGTAGCATACCTGAAAAATCTGAAGAATAGAGTGGGAAGGTATAGATAGAATGTATCATAGCAACCCAATGGTCCTCATAGAAACCCATGTTTGTTTTTGAAACTTAAAAAGTCTAAATAATAACAAAACATTGAATGGAATTTATTCAGTTAGTTTGTCGACACATTGTAAAGTTTCATTGAGGTGTCAAGCTTAAAATATGAAAAAGTGCATCCATTTTTAAATGTCCCATTCAGATCAAATGGCCATAGGAGTGAATAGGATTTCAGACAAAATGGCGTACAGCGCAAGAAGTATAAATCTTATGAAACAATACGGGTGTCATGAATAGCATACGTCACTCCCAATACAATTTCTGTAATAAATATACACTCTTTTTTTTTTTTAAAAACACATTCGAAAAAAGTTCTCTTCCTATCAACCTATCACACTATTACTAGCATTGAAATGCCTACGAAGTTAGTGTTAGCATAATTACTCATCGTTGCTAGCAACCTCACCAGCTAAGGCTGCTGCATCAGGTAGCCTAGCAACAACAGTCATGCATTTCAGAATCAGAATCAGAATCAGAATTATTTTATTTGGCCAAGTATATTTGCACAACAAATTGACTTGGTGAGGTTAGTGCATGGGGCATAGAAAACAACTGCAAATATTGACAAAAAATTATAAAATAGCAAAATATTAACAAAATAGAAATAAGAAATGTACAAATTTACAAAATAGAACAATAAAACAATGCATTTTGTAGGCTGTGCGAGCTAAGTGGCAATGAGGCAAGAGGCTGCGAAATGGGTATGGGGCATGTACACTATGAATTAGAATAATTGTAAATAGTTATAAATTACACTGTCAGTGCATTGTGTGTGTGTGTGTGTGTGTGTGTGTGTGTGTGTGTGTGTGTGTGTGTGTGTGACTGGGTGGGGGTGGGTGGGGGTGGAAGTCCCAGAGTCAGTGAGAGGCAGGGAGCTTGTTTGTGAGCCCCACTGCCATGGGCAAGAAACTGTTCAGGTGGTGCGAGGACCACAGACTGCGCGAGGACCTTTTGCCGGATGGAAATCTATGAAGAGGTGGGGACCAGGATGGGAAGGATCAGCTATGATCTTTCCTGCTTTCTTACTGGTCCTGGAGTGGAACAGGTCCAGGAGAGATGGCAGGTAGCAGCCTTCTTGGCTGACCAAATAGTCCGCTGCAGTCTGCCTTTGTCCTTGGCAATGGAGGCAGTGAACCAGATGGTGATTGATTGGGTGAGGATGGACTCAATGATGACAGTGTAGAACTCAACCATCACTTTCTGTGGCATGTTGAATTTCTTCAGCTGCCAAAGGAAGAACATCCTCTGCTGGGCCTTCATGATGGTGGAGGTGGTCCTGAGGTCCTGTGAAATTATTGTCCCCAGGAAACAGACTCCACAGTATTAACTGGGAAGTCACACATGAGGGGGGTGTTTGGGGCTGGGATTCTCCTGAAGTTTACTACCATCTCTACAGTTTTTAGGGCGTTCAGCTCCAAGTTGTTCTGGCTGCACCAGGAAGCTAGGCTGTCAACTTCCTCACTGTAGGCAGACTCATCCCCATTGGAGATTAATCCAATGAGGGTTGTGTCATCGGCGAAATTCAGGAGTTTGGCAGAAGGGTGGCTAGAGATGCAGCTGTCGGTGTAGAGGGAGAAGAGTAGAGGAGAGAGCAAACAGCCTTGTGGGTTTCCAGTGCTGATGGTCCGGGGGTCAGAGACAAGCTAGCCCAGCCGCACGTGCTGCTTCCTGTCTGTCAGGAAGTCAGTGATCCACCTGCAGGTGGGCTCAGGCACACTCAGCTGGGATAGCTTGTCCTGGAGGAGAGCTGGGGTGATGGTGTTGAATGCAGAGCTGAAGTCCACAACCAGGACCCTGGCATAGGTGCCGGGGGAGTCTAGGTGCTGGAGGATGAATTGGAGTCCCATGTTGACTGCGTCATCTACAGAGCTGTTGGCTCTGTCGGCGAACTGCAGTGGGTCGAGGAGGGGGTTGCTGATGGCCTTGAGGTGGGTGAGCACGAGGCGCTCAAAGGTCTTCATTACCATAGAGGTGAAGGCGACTGGTTTATAATCATTAAGGTCTGTGATCCTCCGCTTTTTGGGACGTGGGATGATGGCGGATGTTTTGAAGCAGGCAGGTACTATGCATTCGACCAGTGAGGTGTTAAAGATGTCCGTAGACACTGGAGACAGCTGGTCTGCACAGTGCTTCAGTGTGGCGGGGGAGACAGCGTCTGGTCCAGCTGCCTTGCGGGGGTTCTGCCTCTTTAGCAGTTTGTTGACGTCTTTCTCCTGGATGGAGAGAGGTGGGGAGGGGTCTGTCTGGCTCCATTGTGTAGGGGGGGGGGGTAGTGTCTCTGTCCAGGCAGGGAAGAAGAGGTGTGATAGCTGTGGAGGGGGTTGGTTGTGTGGGTCAAAGTCAGGACTGTTCCATTGTCGAATCTACAGTAGAAGTCATTAAGGTCGTTTGCAAGTCAGAGGTCATCCATAGAGTGGGGGGATTCAGTTTTGCAGCCTATGATCTCTCTAGAAGGCCTTTCCAGACTGACGAGGAGTCATTGGCTGCAAATTGTTCTTTCTTTGAGTACTGTCGTCTGGCCTCCTTAATCTCCTTGCCAAATGTGTACTTAGCCAGTCTAAACCTTTCCTTATCTCCACTCCTGAAAGCCCTCTCCTTCTCCAAATGAAGCTGTTTGAGTCTTGCTGTGAAGCAGGGCTTGTCATTGTTGTAACTCACCCTGGTGCGTGTTGCAATACATATGTCCTCACAGAAGCTGATGTATGACATCACAGACTCTGTGTATTCGTCCAGGCTGTTGGAAGCAGTCTTAAAAATGTCCCAGTCTGTGGTATTTAGGCAGTCACGCAGCTCCTCTACTGCTTCTCTGCTTCTCCAATTCTTGGATCTCCTGTATGCCGGGATCAGATGAATAAGAGTGTGGTCAGATAGTCACAGAGCCGCGCGGGGAACTGCATGATGTGAGAAAACGTGTTCTTTATTTGAAGGAGAAGACAAACTACTTCTTAATTTTAGCTATTTATTTATATGTCAAAATTCTAGACTTGTACAAGGACCACTTTTGGCAAAGAAAATCACAGTCAGCAAGCTGTTAATCTGTAACCAACCTTCCAAAAATGGATACATTCAATATGTCAAACAAAACATTTTACAGTATACAGAATGATTATGATTGGCTATTTGGTTGGGGAGGAGCCGCGGTTTAGACTTGGCTCTCCTCTCGTTGGTGCTTTAGGCTGGTCCCAGCCCCTGACACTCGATCCGTTCCAGGTGGAGATATCGCCGGTCCGTTCCCTTTGAGGGACGAGTTGACCTGTTGAAGAAAACATACACCTACTCTGATTTGTCCTTTCCTAGCCTAATATTTTCCATTACATCATTCTGAAGTTATGTGTGTGTTGCAGCATCTATCTTGATGACCTGACCCTTACCTCTTCATGTATTAATTCAAGTACCATGGAACTAATGCTTGATTCATCTCTCATTTATCAACAGGCCATCACATTAGTAAATTTCAGATGATTAAAAAACATATTAATTCAATTGATTTGCATATGGAATATCAAATACAATTAGTACATGTAATCACCCTAAATAAAGAACTGAATAGCTTTATTTACTCGTCTGCTACTGAGCATTATAATGCAACTGTTTTTATAAAAAATAATTTCTAACAATGATAACCTCTGCTGATGGTGCTGTAACAATGATCAAAAATCTTCTCCTCCCTGGTCGGGCATTTGATTTACTGTATATATTTAGGGAGTTTGTGAGTTAAGTTGCCCTTGTTAAAGTCCCCAAGGACAATAACTGGGGAATACGTATTCTCTCTCCACTCCTAATATTTGGTTGGCGAGTTGATGTTGAGCCACTTTCACATCAGCTTACGGAGGGATGTAAATGCCTGCCAATATATAAGAAGTGAATGCACATGGAGATTAAAACGGTCTGCAGGTGATGGAAAATGATTCCAGGTCAGGAGAACAAGTTTGCAAAATCACTTTCACATCGTTGCACCAGCTTTGCTTTATATAGAAACAGATCCCTCTACCTTTCGTTTTGTGTGAATGTATCGGGTCGCGATCCACACGCAACAGCTGGAAGGCGGGCAGCGGCATAGCGGACTCTGGTGTAGATTCAATCAGCCACGATTCTGTGAAACACAAAACAGAAGAGAGAGAAAAGTCTATATTTGTCCTGATAAGAAGACGCAATTTTTCGGTATTTAGCCTTAGATGGAGTTTACCACCCGCTTTGGGCTGCATTCCCAAACAACCCGACTCCGAGAAGACCGGACCCCGGCGTGACGAGGGCTGTTACCGGCCTCACACCGTCCACGGGCAGAGCCTTGGTCAGAAGGACTCAGGCCCCCGGCCAAAAGCGGTCTTCTATATGCCACTTTTCCCGCGCCTGCCGGATTGGCGAGGGATTCGGCGCTTTAGATTCAGAAAGCCCCCAGTCTGAATTGCTGTTAGTATCAGGAGTAGGCTCACTCTTTTTAGCTGGCTATATTCAGTGGAAGGGATTGCTGGAGGTAGAGTGACCACTTGACTTGTACTGGTAGGTGGGCCATTGTATTTCTTCCGCTGAGGGTACAGTGCTACTTTGGAGAAATCAGCAGGGCTGGTAGAGGTTTCGAGAGTATTTCGGCAGTGGCCACTGTCAAAACTGTATGGAGCCTCCTTGAAATGTATTCTAAGTTAGACAGGCTAGGGACAGCTAGAGCAAGACTTATTTTACTTATTTTACTTCAAGTACTATAATATCTTTCAGTATTTGGTTTTATTTCCTTTAACTCTTTGGTAATTTCTTTTACTCCAACCTATTTACTTTCACTTTTATTTCTTTGATTTATTTTATTTTATTTTACTCACTTTAGTATTACACTTCTGTTACATTTTGTCAAACTACTTTACACTTTTAGTGTTGCATTACAATACTCATATGTACATTTTCTTTTACTCTAATTACTATGATTACTTTGAAAAGATTTGATTCATTTTAATTTTGTTCATTTCGATAATTTCTTCAATTTCTTTTTTACCCCGTGGGTTTACTTTAATTACTTTGCATCTTCTATTTTGATTCGTTTTTCCTTAAATACTTCTTTTTACTTGGAGAACGAGAGACATCGGAGTCCCTCGGCTGAGGGGGAGGTGAAGACCAGAGTGAGTCTACATATCGGAGGAATGGGGGAATTTGTAGCCCTCGATATCTTAACTTACTGTACTATTTGTCATCTGTTTTTTTACTTTTCTCCAGGATCACTTTTTTGATATCTTGTCCTTCTTTTTACTTGGACTTTTCTTTACTTGGATTTCGGGAGTCATCGGAGTCCCTCGGCTGAGGGTGCGGTGATAGACCGGAGTGAGTGAGTGGGAGAACTTTAACCTTCGGTGTATAGACTTACCGTAACTACTTTTCATCTCCTTTTGTATTTTTTGTATTATTTTTCCATTCAATCACTTCATTGATATCTTGTATTGCCATGCTGTGATGATTAATGCTTGAATAAAGAACAACTCTGCAAACCAAGGAAAAGTTTTATTAGATTTATACATAGTATAGTACTTACCACTTGGAATGATGTGTTATCCTCCTTTCTAAACATAAAGAGTTAGATTACACTGTGCATATTACATCAAAGGATCTGATTGGTTATTCTAGCCACTTTGTTGAAATATCCCCTTTGGATGAACTGTCCTCATGTATAAATCCAATTCCTGCAACCACACCAACTGGCACTCATATAAGAATAGAACCGTTGTTAACCATTGGGGCTTTCATATGCTGAGTTCTGATTTGTAGGTCACTTACAGTGCTTAGCATTAAGAGGTAGCAGGGGAAACTGTGGGAAGTAGACAGTTAACAGCAAGGTGAATCTATTCGACACCAGCCTAGGATTATCTTCTTGAATTATCTTCTAGCATCCTAGTCGGGAAAGACCCTTTAGACAGGAGATTTAAACCATTAGAAAGAGGGCTGGACCAGTACCCTGTATAGGGTAAATTCACCGGGAGACATTTTTGGTGCCCAACGTGGGGCAGTGCTGGAGCACGGATCGAGCATGAGGCTCGGAGCTGGGGAGTTGGTCGAGTGGGACGGTTGGACTCTCAGTACCGGAGTACTGGTCGAGTGTGACGGTTGGACTCCCAGTACTGGAGTACTGGTCGGGTGTGACGGTTCAACTCTCAGTGCTGGAGCGCTGTCCGAGTGAGGGCTTCTCAGTGTTGAAGCGCTGTCCGGTGCTGATCGAGTGTGAAGGCTTGACTCTCAGTGCTGGAGCGCTGTCCAGTGCTGACCAAGTGTGACAGTCAACTCTCAGTGCTGGAGCATTGATCCTAGCAAGCTACCTTGCCAGCCAAGGCACTGCATCAGGTAGCCTAGCAAAAACAGTCACGCATTTCACCATGTTAAAAGGTAGGAGTTTTTGGAAGTTTATGGAAAATGAAGATATCTTCCACTAAAGTTTCTGAAATAAATATACACTCTTTTTGTTGGAAAAAAACACTTTCGAAAAAACTTCTCTTACTAGAAAGGTATGCTGTTACTAGCACAGAAATGCCTACGAAGGTCGTGTTAGCATAATCGCTAATCGTTGCTAGCTACCTTGCCAGCTAAGGTACTGCATCAGGTCGCCTAGCAACAGCCGTCAGTCATTTCACCATGTTAAATGATAGGAGTTTTTGAGTTACAAAAAGCTGAATATTTTAAAAAGTATAATGAGTTTGAAAAATATAAATGTAAGCAACTAGAGTCTGACCAAGCTCAAAAGCTGCAGGAGAAGTAGCATATCTGAAAAATCTGAAGAATAGAATGGTGAGGTATAGATAGAATGTGTCATAGGAACCCAAACCCATGTTTGAATATGAAAGTTAAAAAGTCTAAATGGTATCAAAACTTTGAATGGAAGTTAGTCAATTAGTCAGGCTACGCATTGTAAAGTTGAAATGAGCTTAAAATATGAAAAATGGATACATTTTTAAATGTCCCCATTCAGACCAAATGGCCATAGGAATGAATAGGATTTTAGACTAAATGGCATACAGCGCAAGAAGTATAAATGGTATGAAACAAAATGGATATCATGAATAGCTACGTCACTATTGACGGACATATTATTTGTGGTCTCATTGGCCAAAAGTAGGAAGACATCGTCGTTCTTTTGGCCAAGAAACCAATCAGAGTGACGGACCAAACAAAAATGTCACCACAAGATGGCAGCTTCTTCACTGGAAAATGAAGATATCTTCCACTACAGTTTCTGAAATAAATATACACTCTTTTTGTTGGAAAAAAACACTTTCTAAAAAACTTCTCTTACTAGCAAGGTATGCTGTTACTAGCATAGAAATGCCTACGAAGGTCGTGTTAGCATAATCGCTAATCGTTGCTAGCTACCTTGCCAGCTAAGGTACTGCATCAGGTCGCCAAGCAACAACAGTCACGCATTTCACCATGATAAATGATAGCAGTTTTTGAGTTACAAAAAGCTGAATATTTTAAAAAGTTACAATGGGTTTGAAAAATATAAATGTTAGCAACTCAAGTCTGACCAAGCTCAAAAGCTGCAGGAGGAGTAGCATACCTGAAAAATCTGAAGAATAGAGTGGGAAGGTATAGATAGAATGATTCATAGCAACCCAATGATCCTCATAGAAACCCATGTTTGTTTTTGAAACTTAAAAAGTCTAAATAATAACAAAACATTGAATGGAATTTATTCAGTTAGTTTGTCGACACATTGTAAAGTTTCATTGAGGTGTCAAGCTTAAAATATGAAAAAGTGCATCCATTTTTAAATGTCCCCATTCAGATCAAATGGCCATAGGAATGAATAGGATTTCAGACAAAATGGCACGCATTTCACCATGTTAAAAGGTAGACATTTTTGAGTTTTTGGAAGTTTATGGGAAATTAAGATATCTGCCAGAGCAGTTTCTGAAATAAATATACACTCTTTTTGTTGAATATTTTAAAAAGTATGATGGGTTTGAAAAATATAAATGTAAGCAACTCAAGTCTGACCAAGCTCAAAAGCTGCAGGAGGAGCAGCATATCTGAAAAATCGCAAGAATAGAGTGGGGAGGTATAGATAGAATGTATCATAGGAACCCAATGGTCCTCATGGAAACCCATGTTTGAATATGAAAGTTAAAAAGTCTAAATGGTATCAAAACTTTGAATGGAAGTTAGTCAATTAGTCAGGCTACACATTGTAAAGTTGAAATGAGGTGTCAAGCTTAAAATATGAAAAATGGATACATTTTTAAATGTCCCCATTCAGATCAAATGGCCCAAGGAATGAATAGGACTTCATACAAAATGGCGTACAGCGCAAGAAGAAACAAAATGGATGTCATGAATAGTTACGTCACTATTGACGGACATATTTTTTGTGGTCTCATTGGCCAAATGTAGAAAGACATAGTCGTTCTTTTGGCCAAAAACCAATCAGAATGACGGAGGGGCGGACCAAACAAAAATGTCACCACAAGATGGCAGCTTCTTCACTGGAAAATGAAGATATCTTCCACTACAGTTTCTGAAATGAATATACACACTTTTTGTTGGATAAAAACACTTTCTAAAAAAGTTTTCTTACTAGCAAGCTACGCTGTTACTAGCATAGAAATGCCTACGAAGTTGGTGTTAGCATAATCGCTAATCGTTGCTAGCTACCTTGCCAGCTAAGGCACGCCATCTGGTCGCCTAGCAACAACAGTCACACATTTCACCATGTTAAATGATAGGAGTTACTGAGTTACAAAAAGCTGAATATTTTAAAAAGTATAATGGGTTTGAAGAATATAATTGTAAGCAACTCAAGTCTGACCAAGCTCAAAAGCTGCAGGAGGAGTAGCATACCTGAAAAATCGGAAGACTAGAATGGTGAGGTATAGATAGATTGTATCATAGGAACCTAATGGTCCTCCTGGAAACCCATGTCTGCATATGAAAGTTAAAAAGTCTAAATGGTATCAAAACTTTGAATGGAAGTTAGTCAATTAGTCAGGCTACACATTGTAAAGTTGAAATGAGGTGTCAAGCTTAAAATATGAAAAATGGATACATTTTTAAATGTCCCCATTCAGACCAAATGGCCATAGGAATGAATAGGATTTTACACAAAATGGCGTACAGCGCAAGAACTATAAATGGTATGAAACAAAATGGATGTCATGAATAGTTACGTCACTATTGACGGACATATTACTTGTGGTCTCATTGGCCAAATGTAGGTAGACATAGTCGTTCTTTTGGCCAAGAAACCAATCAGAGTGACGGAGGGGCGGACCAAACATAAATGTCACCACAAGATGGCAGCTTCTTCAAATGAAGATATCTTCCACTACAGTTTCTGAAATAAATATACACTCTTTTTGTTGGAAAAAAAAACACTTTCTAAAAAACTTCTCTCATGAGCAAGATACGCTGTTACTAGCATAGAAATGCCTATGAAGTTCGTGTTAGCATAATCGCTAATCATTGCAAGCTACCTTGGCAGCAAAGGCACTGCATCAGGTCGCCAAGCAACAACAGTCACGCATTTCACCATGATAAATGATAGCAGTTTTTGAGTTACAAAAGCTGAATATTTTAAAAAGTATAATGGGTTTGAAAAATATAAATGTTAGCAACTCAAGTCTGACCAAGCTCAAAAGCTGCAGGAGGAGTAGCATACCTGAAAAATCTGAAGAATAGAGTGGGAAGGTATAGATAGAATGTATCATAGCAACCCAATGGTCCTCATAGAAACCCATGTTTGTTTTTGAAACTTAAAAAGTCTAAATAATAACAAAACATTGAATGGAATTTATTCAGTTAGTTTGTCGACACATTGTAAAGTTTCATTGAGGTGTCAAGATTAAAATATGAAAAAGTGCATCCATTTTTAAATGTCCCCATTCTGATCAAATGGCCATAGGAATGAATAGGATTTCAGACAAAATGGCACGCATTTCACCATGTTAAAAGGTAGACGTTTTTGAGTTTTTGGAAGTTTATGGAAAATTAAGATATCTGCCAGAGCAGTTTCTGAAATAAATATACACTTTTTTTGTTGAATATTTTAAAAAGTATGATGGGTTTGAAAATATAAATGTAAGCAACTCAAGTCTGACCAAGCTCAAAAGCTGCAGGAGGAACAGCATATCTGAAAAATTGGAAGAATAGAGTGGGGAGGTATAGATAGAATGTATCATAGGAACCCAATGGTCCTCATGGAAACCCATGTTTGAATATGAAAGTTAAAAAGTCTAAATGGTATCAAAACTTTGAATGGAAGTTAGTCAATTAGTCAGGCTACACATTGTAAAGTTGAAATGAGGTGTCAAGCTTAAAATATGAAAAATGGATACATTTTTAAATGTCCCCATTCGATCAAATGGCCCAAGGAATGAATAGGACTTCATACAAAATGGCGTACAGCGCAAGAAGAAACAAAATGGATGTCATGAATAGTTACGTCACTATTGACGGACATATTTTTTGTGGTCTCATTGGCCAAATGTAGAAAGACATAGTCGTTCTTTTGGCCAAAAACCAATCAGAATGACGGAGGGGCGGACCAAACAAAAATGTCACCACAAAATGGCAGCTTCTTCACTGGAAAATGAAGATATCTTCCACTACAGTTTCTGAAATGAATATACACACTTTTTGTTGGATAAAAACACTTTCTAAAAAAGTTTTCTTACTAGCAAGCTACGCTGTTACTAGCATAGAAATGCCTACGAAGTTGGTGTTAGCATAATCGCTAATCGTTGCTAGCTACCTTGCCAGCTAAGGCACGCCATCTGGTCGCCTAGCAACAACAGTCACACATTTCACCATGTTAAATGATAGGAGTTACTGAGTTACACAAAGCTGAATATTTTAAAAAGTATAATGGGTTTGAAGAATATAATTGTAAGCAACTCAAGTCTGACCAAGCTCAAAAGCTGCAGGAGGAGTAGCATACCTGAAAAATCGGAAGACTAGAATGGTGAGGTATAGATAGATTGTATCATAGGAACCTAATGGTCCTCCTGGAAACCCATGTCTGCATATGAAAGTTAAAAAGTCTAAATTGTATCAAAACTTTGAATGGAAGTTAGTCAATTAGTCAGGCTACACATTGTAAAGTTGAAATGAGGTGTCAAGCTTAAAATATGAAAAATGGATACATTTTTAAATGTCCCCATTCAGACCAAATGGCCATAGGAATGAATAGGATTTCAGACAAAATGGCGTACAGCGCAAGAAGTATAAATCTTATGAAACAATACGGATGTCATGAATAGCATACGTCACTTCCAATACAATTTCTGTAATAAATATACACTTTTTTTTTTTTTAAAACACATTCGAAAAAAGTTCTCTTCCTATCAAGCTACACTATTACTAGCATTGAAATGCCTACGAAGTTAGTGTTAGCATAATTACTCATCGTTGCTAGCTACCTCACCAGCTAAGGCTACTGCATCAGGTAGCCTAGCAACAACAGTCATGCATTTCAGAATCAGAATCAGAATCAGAATTATTTTATTTGGCCAAGTATATTTGCACAACAAATTGACTTGGTGAGGTTAGTGCATGGGGCATAGAAAACAACTGCAAATATTGACAAAAAATTATAAAATAGCAAAATATTAACAAAATAGAAATAAGAAATGTACAAATTTACAAAATAGAACAATAAAACAATGCATTTTGTAGGCTGTGCGAGCTAAGTGGCAATGAAGCAAGAGGCTGTGAAATGGGTATGGGGCATGTACACTATGAATTAGAATAATTGTAAATAGTTATAAATTACACTGTCAGTGCATTGTGTGTGTGTGTGTGTGTGTGTGTGTGTGTGTGTGTGTGTGTGTGTGTGTGTGTGTGTGTGTGTGTGTGTGTGTGTGTGTGTGACTGGGTGGGGGTGGAAGTCCCAGAGTCAGTGAGAGGCAGGGAGCTTGTTTGTGAGCCCCACTGCCATGGGCAAGAAACTGTTCAGGTGGTGCGAGGACCACAGACTGCGCGAGGACCTTTTGCCGGATGGAAATCTATGAAGAGGTGGGGAAGGATCAGCTATGATCTTTCCTGCTTTCTTACTGGTCCTGGAGTGGAACAGGTCCAGGAGAGATGGCAGGTAGCAGCCTTCTTGGCTGACCAAATAGTCCGCTGCAGTCTGCCTTTGTCCTTGGCAATGGAGGCAGTGAACCAGATGGTGATTGATTGGGTGAGGATGGACTCAATGATGACCGTGTAGAACTCGACCATCACTTTCTGTGGCATGTTGAATTTCTTCAGCTGCCAAAGGAAGAACATCCTCTGCTGGGCCTTCATGATGGTGGAGGTGGTCCTGAGGTCCTGTGAAATGATTGTCCCCAGGAAACTGACTCCACAGTATTAACTGGGAAGTCACACATGAGGGGGGTGTTTGGGGCTGGGATTCTCCTGAAGTTTACTACCATCTCTACAGTTTTTAGGGCGTTCAGCTCCAAGTTGTTCTGGCTGCACCAGGAAGCTAGGCTGTCAACTTCGTAACTGTAGGCAGACTCATCCCCATTGGAGATTAATCCAATGAGGGTTGTGTCATCGGCGAAATTCAGGAGTTTGGCAGAAGGGTGGCTAGAGATGCAGCTGTCGGTGTAGAGGGAGAAGAGTAGAGGAGAGAGCAAACAGCCTTGTGGGTTTCCAGTGCTGATGGTCCGGGGGTCAGAGACAAGCTAGCCCAGCCGCACGTGCTGCTTCCTGTCTGTCAGGAAGTCAGTGATCCACCTGCAGGTGGGCTCAGGCACACTCAGCTGGGATAGCTTGTCCTGGAGGAGAGCTGGGGTGATGGTGTTGAATGCAGAGCTGAAGTCCACAACCAGGACCCTGGCATAGGTGCCGGGGGAGTTTAGGTGCTGGAGGATGAATTGGAGTCCCATGTTGACTGCGTCATCTACAGAGCTGTTGGCTCTGTCGGCGAACTGCAGTGGGTCGAGGAGGGGGTTGCTGATGGCCTTGAGGTGGGTGAGCACGAGGCGCTCAAAGGTCTTCATTACCATAGAGGTCATGGCTCCAATTCTTGGATCTCCTGTATGCCGGGATCAGATGAATAAGAGTGTGGTCAGATAGTCACAGAGCCGCGCGGGGAACTGCATGATAACCTCTGCTGATGGTGCTGTAACAATGATCAAAAATCTTCTCCTCCCTGGTCGGGCATTTGATTTACTGTATATATTTAGGGAGTTTGTGAGTTAAGTTGCCCTTGTTAAAGTCCCCAAGGACAATAACTGGGGAATACGTATTC